>NW_028252460.1:0-82000 GCF_964263255.1 Lissotriton vulgaris
ATAAAATAAGTGTGTTTAAAGTCATTTCTGTGCCTGAAATTGGTCAAAATTGAAGATTTTGAGTAAGCAAAACTCTGTAAAAATGGCAGTTTTGGTCACTGTGAGGGTTTAAAAAGTGGTTATTCAACATGAGGCCTGATCCAAATGACATGTTGAATCAATTTTGGTAGATTCCAAAAAATCCATTTTCTGATGAAAAACGATGACCCCGGACCAGTCGAACGTTGAAAAAATGGTCAATATTGATGAAATTTTAACATTTAATCTTTTGACTTTAAATGACGGTTGGATGTGAGTTATTACTTTTTCAACTAAAATAAGTGTGTTTAAAGTCATTTCTGTGCCTGAAATTGGTCAAAATTGAAGATTTTGAGTAAGCAAAACTCTGTAAAAATGGCAATTTTGGTCACTGTGAGGGTTTAAAAAGTGGTTATTCAACATGAGGCCCGATCCAAATGACATTTTGAATCATTTTTGGTAGAGTCCAAAAAATCAATTTTCTGATGAAAAACGATGACCCCGGACCAGTCGAACGTTGAAAAAATGGTCAATATTGATGAAATTTTAACATTTAATCTTTTGACTTTAAATGACGGTTGGATGTGAGTTATTACTTTTTCAACTAAAATAAGTGTGTTTAAAGTCATTTCTGTGCCTGAAATTGGTCAAAATTGAAGATTTTGAGTAAGCAAAACTCTGTAAAAATGGCAATTTTGGTCACTGTGAGGGTTTAAAAAGTGGTTATTCAACATGAGGCCCGATCCAAATGACATTTTGAATCATTTTTGGTAGAGTCCAAAAAATCAATTTTCTGATGAAAAACGATGACGCCGGACCAGTCGAACGTTGAAAAAATGGTCAATATTGATGAAATTTTAACATTTAATCTTTTGATTAAAATGACGGTTGGATGTGAGTTATTACTTTTTCAACTAAAATAAGTGTGTTTAAAGTCATTTCTGTGCCTGAAATTGGTCAAAATTGAAGATTTTGAGTAAGCAAAACTCTGTAAAAATGGCAGTTTTGGTCACTGTGAGGGTTTAAAAAGTCGTTATTCAACATGAGGCCCGATCCAAATGACATTTTGAATCATTTTTGGTAGAGTCCAAAAAATCCATTTTCTGATGAAACACCATGACCCCGGACCAGTCGAACGTTAAAAAAATGGTCAATATTGATGAAATTTTAACATTTAATCTTTTGACTTTAAATGATGGTTGGATGTGAGTTATTACTTTTTCAACTAAAATAAGTGTGTTTAACCTCTTCGCCGCTAATGACAAGGGTAACTCGTCATGGAGTTTCCATTGATTTCAATGGAAATTACATGGAAGAGCCAGAAGAGCCATAGCATCCAAGTGGTTAAAGTCATTTCTGTGCCTGAAATTGGTCAAAATTGAAGATTTTGAGTAAGCAAAACTCTGTAAAAATGGCAATTTTGGTCACTGTGAGGGTTTAAAAAGTGGTTATTCAACATGAGGCCTGATCCAAATGACATTTTGAATCATTTTTGGTAGAGTCCAAAAAATCAATTTTCTGATGAAAAACGATGACCCCGGACCAGTCGAACGTTGAAAAAATGGTCAATATTGATGAAATTTTAATATTTAATCTTTTCACTTTAAATGACGGTTGGATGTGAGTTATTACTTTTTCAACTAAAATAAGTGTGTTTAAAGTCATTTCTGTGCCTGAAATTGGTCAAAATTGAAGATTTTGAGTAAGCAAAACTCTGTAAAAATGGCAATTTTGGTCACTGCGAGGGTTTAAAAAGTGGTTATTCAACATGAGGCCCGATCCAAATGACATTTTGAATCATTTTTGGTAGAGTCCAAAAAATCAATTTTCTGATGAAAAACGATGACCCCGGACCAGTCGAACGTTCAAAAAATGGTCAATATTGATGAAATTTTAACATTTAATCTTTTGACTTTAAATGACGGTTGGATGTGAGATATTACTTTTTCAACTAAAATAAGTGTGTTTAAAGTCATTTCTGTCCCAGAAATTGGTCAAAATTAAAGATTTTGAGTAAGCAAAACTCTGTAAAAATGGCAATTTTGGTCACTGTGAGGGTTTAAAAAGTGGTTATTCAACATGAGGCCCGATCCAAATGACATTTTGAATCATTTTTGGTAGAGTCCAAAAAAATCAATTTTCTGATGAAAAACGATGACCCCGGACCAGTCGAACGTTGAAAAAATGGTCAATATTGATGAAATTTTAACATTTAATCTTTTGACTTTAAATGACGGTTGGATGTGAGTTATTACTTTTTCAACTAAAATAAGTGTGTTTAAAGTCATTTCTGTGCCTGAAATTGGTCAAAATCGAAGATTTTGAGTAAGCAAAACTCTGTAAAAATGTCAGTTTTGGTCACTGTGAGGGTTTAAAAAGTGGTTATTCAACATGAGGCCCGATCCAAATGACATTTTGAATCATTTTTGGTAGAGTCCAAAAAATCCATTTTCTGATGAAAAACGATGACCCCGGACCAGTCGAACGTTGAAAAAATGGTCAATATTGATGAAATTTTAACGTTTAATCTTTTGACTTTAAATGACGGTTGGATGTGAGTTATTACTTTTTCAACTAAAATAAGTGTGTTTAAAGTCATTTCTGTGCCTGAAATTGGTCAAAATTGAAGATTTTGAGTAAGCAAAACTCTGTAAAAATGGCAGTTTTTGTCACTGTGAGGGTTTAAAAAGTGGTTATTCAACATGAGGCCTGATCCAAATGACATTTTGAATCATTTTTGGTAGAGTCCAAAAAATCCATTTTCTGATGAAAAACGATGACCCCGGACCAGTCGAACGTTGAAAAAATGGTCAATATTGATGAAATTTTAACATTTAATCTTTTGACTTTAAATGACGGTTGGATGTGAGTTATTACTTTTTCAACTAAAATAAGTGTGTTTAAAGTCATTTCTGTGCCTGAAATTGGTCAAAATCGAAGATTTTGAGTAAGCAAAACTCTGTAAAAATGGCAGTTTTGGTCACTGTAAGGGTTTAAAAAGTGGTTATTCAACATGAGGCCCGATCCAAATGACATTTTGAATCATTTTTGGTAGAGTCCAAAAAATCAATTTTCTGATGAAAAACGATGACCCCGGACCAGTCGAACGTTGAAAAAATGGTCAATATTGATGAAATTTAAACATTTAATCTTTTGACTTTAAATGACGGTTGGATGTGAGTTATTACTTTTTCAACTAAAATAAGTGTGTTTAAAGTCATTTCTGTGCCTGAAATTGGTCAAAATTGAAGATTTTGAGTAAGCAAAACTCTGTAAAAATGGCAGTTTTGGTCACTGTGAGGGTTTAAAAAGTGGGTATTCAACATGAGGCCTGATCCAAATGACATGTTGAATCATTTTTGGTAGAGTCCAAAAAATCCATTTTCTGATGAAAAACGATGACCCCGGACCAGTCGAACGTTGAAAAATTTTTCAATATTGATGAAATTTTAATATTTAATCTTTTCACTTTAAATGACGGTTGGATGTGAGTTATTACTTTTTCAACTAAAATAAGTGTGTTTAAAGTCATTTCTGTGCCTGAAATTGGTCAAAATTGAAGATTTTGTGTAAGCAAAACTCTGTAAAAATGGCAATTTTGGTCACTGCGAGGGTTTAAAAAGTGGTTATTCAACATGAAGCCCGATCCAAATGACATTTTGAATCATTTTTGGTAGAGTCCAAAAAATCAATTTTCTGATGAAAAACGATGACCCCGGACCAGTCGAACGTTCAAAAAATGGTCAATATTGATGAAATTTTAACATTTAATCTTTTGACTTTAAATGACGGTTGGATGTGAGTTATTACTTTTTCAACTAAAATAAGTGTGTTTAAAGTCATTTCTGTGCCAGAAATTGGTCAAAGTTGAAGATTTTGAGTAAGCAAAACTCTGTAAAAATGGCAATTTTGGTCACTGTGAGGGTTTGAAAAGTGGTTATTCAACATGAGGCCTGATCCAAATGACATTTTGAATCATTTTTGGTAGAGTCCAAAAAATCAATTTTCTGATGAAAAACGATGACCCCGGACCAGTCGATCGTTGAAAAAATGGTCAATATTGATGAAATTTTAACATTTAATCTTTTGACTTTAAATGACGGTTGGATGTGAGTTATTACTTTTTCAACTGAAATAAGTGTGTTTAAAGTCATTTCTGTGCCTGAAATTGGTCAAAATTGAAGATTTTGAGTAAGGAAAACTCTGTAAAAATGGCAGTTTTTGTCACTGTGAGGGTTTAAAAAGTGGTTATTCAACATGAGGCCTGATCCAAATGACATTTTGAATCATTTTTGGTAGAGTCCAAAAAATCAATTTTCTGATGAAAAACGATGACCCCGGACCAGTTGAACGTTGAAAAAATGGTCAATATTGATGAAATTTTAACATTTAATCTTTTGACTTTAAATGACGGTTGGATGTGAGTTATTACTTTTTCAACTAAAATAAGTGTGTTTAAAGTCATTTCTGTGCCTGAAATTGGTCAAAATTGAAGATTTTGAGTAAGCAAAACTCTGTAAAAATGGCAGTTTTGGTCACTGTGAGGGTTTAAAAAGTGGTTATTCAACATGAGGCCTGATCCAAATGACATTTTGAATCATTTTTGGTAGAGTCCAAAAAATCCATTTTCTGATGAAAAACGATGACCCCGGACCAGTCGAACGTTGAAAAAATGGTCAATATTGATGAAATTTTAACATTTAATCTTTTGACTTTAAATGACGGTTGGATGTGAGTTATTACTTTTTCAACTAAAATAAGTGTGTTTAAAGTCATTTCTGTGCCTGAAATTGGTCAAAGTTGAAGATTTTGAGTAAGCAAAACTCTGTAAAAATGGCAATTTTGGTCACTGTGAGGGTTTAAAAAGTGGTTATTCAACATGAGGCCCGATCCAAATGACATTTCGAATCATTTTTGGTAGAGTCCAAAAAATCCATTTTCTGATGAAAAACGATGACCCCGGACCAGTCGAACGTTGAAAAAATGGTCAATATTGATGAAATTTTAACATTTAATCTTTTGACTTTAAATGACGGTTGGATGTGAGTTATTACTTTTTCAACTAAAATAAGTGTGTTTAAAGTCATTTCTGTGCCTGAAATTGGTCAAAATTGAAGATTTTGAGTAAGCAAAACTCTGTAAAAATGGCAGTTTTGGTCACTGTGAGGGTTTAAAAAGTGGTTATTCAACATGAGGCCTGATCCAAATGACATGTTGAATCATTTTTGGTAGAGTCCAAAAAATCCATTTTCTGATGAAAAACGATGACCCCGGACCAGTCGAACGTTGAAAAAATGGTCAATATTGATGAAATTTTAACATTTAATCTTTTGACTTTAAATGACGGTTGGATGTGAGTTATTACTTTTTCAACTAAAATAAGTGTGTTTAAAGTCATTTCTGTGCCTGAAATTGGTCAAAATTGAAGATTTTGAGTAAGCAAAACTCTGTAAAAATGGCAGTTTTGGTCACTGTGAGGGTTTAAAAAGTGGTTATTCAACATGAGGCCTGATCCAAATGACATTTTGAATCATTTTTGGTAGAGTCCAAAAAATCCATTTTCTGATGAAAAACGATGACCCCGGACCAGTCGAACGTTGAAAAAATGGTCAATATTGATGAAATTTTAACATTTAATCTTTTGTCTTTAAATGACGGTTGGATGTGAGTTATTACTTTTTCAACTAAAATAAGTGTGTTTAAAGTCATTTCTGTGCCTGAAATTGGTCAAAATTGAAGATTCTGAGTAAGCAAAACTCTGTAAAAATGGCAATTTTGGTCACTGTGAAGGTTTAAAAAGTGGTTATTCAACATGAGGCCCGATCCAAATGACATTTTGAATCATTTTTGGTAGAGTCCAAAAAAGCCATTTTCTGATGAAAAACGATGACCCCGGACCAGTCGAACGTTGAAAAAATGGTCAATATTGATGAAATTTTAACATTTAATCTTTTGACTTTAAATGACGGTTGGATGTGAGTTATTACTTTTTCAACTAAAATAAGTGTGTTTAAAGTCATTTCTGTGCCTGAAATTGGTCAAAATTGAAGATTTTAAGTAAGCAAAACTCTGTAAAAATGGCAGTTTTGGTCACTGTGAGGGTTTAAAAAGTGGTTATTCAACATGAGGCCCAATCCAAATGACATTTTGAATCATTTTTGGTAGAGTCCAAAAAAATCAATTTTCTGATGAAAAACGATGACCCCGGACCAGTCGAACGTTGAAAAAATGGTCAATATTGATGAAATTTTAACGTTTAATCTTTTGACTTTAAATGACGGTTGGATGTGAGTTATTACTTTTTCAATTAAAATAAGTGTGTTTAAAGTCATTTCTGTGCCTGAAATTGGTCAAAATTGAAGATTTTGAGTAAGCAAAACTCTGTAAAAATGGCAGTTTTGGTCACTGTGAGGGTTTAAAAAGTGGTTATTCAACATGAGGCCTGATCCAAATGACATGTTGAATCATTTTTGGTAGAGTCCAAAAAATCCATTTTCTGATGAAAAACGATGACCCCGGACCAGTCGAACGTTGAAAAAATGGTCAATATTGATGACATTTTAACATTTAATCTTTTGACTTTAAATGACGGTTGGATGTGAGTTATTACTTTTTCAACTAAAATAAGTGTGTTTAAAGTCATTTCTGTGCCTGAAATTGGTCAAAATTGAAGATTTTGAGTAAGCAAAACTCTGTAAAAATGGCAATTTTGGTCACTGTGAGGGTTTAAAAAGTGGTTATTCAACATGAGGCCCGATCCAAATGACATTTTGAATCATTTTGGTAGAGTCCAAAAAATCAATTTTCTGATGAAAAACGATGACCCTGGACCAGTCGAACGTTGAAAAAATGGTCAATATTGATGAAATTTTAACATTTAATCTTTTGACTTTAAATGACGGTTGGATGTGAGTTATTACTTTTTCAACTAAAATAAGTGTGTTTAAAGTCATTTCTGTGCCTGAAATTGGTCAAAATTGAAGATTTTGAGTAAGCAAAACTCTGTAAAAATGGCAGTTTTGGTCACTGTGAGGCTTTAAAAAGTGGTTATTCAACATGAGGCCCGATCCAAATGACATTTTGAATCATTTTTGGTAGAGTCCAAAAAATCAATTTTCTGATGAAAAACGATGACCCTGGACCAGTCGAACGTTGAAAAAATGGTCAATATTGAGAAATTTTTAACATTTAATCTTTTGACTTTAAATGATGGTTGGATGTGAGTTATTACTTTTTCAACTAAAATAAGTGTGTTTAAAGTCATTTCTGTGCCTGAAATTGGTCAAAATTGAAGATTTTGAGTAAGCAAAACTCTGTAAAAATGGCAATTTTGGTCACTGTGAGGGTTTAAAAAGTGGTTATTCAACATGAGGCCCGATCCAAATGACATTTTGAATCATTTTTGGTAGAGTCCAAAAAATCCATTTTCTGATGAAAAACGATGACCCCGGACCAGTCGAACGTTGAAAAAATGGTCAATATTGATGAAATTTTAACATTTAATCTTTTGACTTTAAATGACGGTTGGATGTGAGTTATTACTTTTTCAACTAAAATAAGTGTGTTTAAAGTCATTTCTGTGCCTGAAATTGGTCAAAATTGAAGATTTTGAGTAAGCAAAACTCTGTAAAAATGGCAGTTTTGGTCACTGTGAGGGTTTAAAAAGTGGTTATTCAAAATGAGGCCTGATCCAAATGACATGTTGAATCAATTTTGGTAGATTCCAAAAAATCCATTTTCTGATGAAAAACGATGACCCCGGACCAGTCGAACGTTGAAAAAATGGTCAATATTGATGAAATTTTAACATTTAATCTTTTGACTTTAAATGACGGTTGGATGTGAGTTATTACTTTTTCAACTAAAATAAGTGTGTTTAAAGTCATTTCTGTGCCTGAAATTGGTCAAAATTGAAGATTTTGAGTAAGCAAAACTCTGTAAAAATGGCAATTTTGGTCACTGTGAGGGTTTAAAAAGTGGTTATTCAACATGAGGCCCGATCCAAATGACATTTTGAATCATTTTTGGTAGAGTCCAAAAAATCAATTTTCTGATGAAAAACGATGACCCCGGACCAGTCGAACGTTGAAAAAATGGTCAATATTGATGAAATTTTAACATTTAATCTTTTGACTTTAAATGACGGTTGGATGTGAGTTATTACTTTTTCAACTAAAATAAGTGTGTTTAAAGTCATTTCTGTGCCTGAAATTGGTCAAAATTGAAGATTTTGAGTAAGCAAAACTCTGTAAAAATGGTATTTTTGGTCACTGTGAGGGTTTAAAAAGTGGTTATTCAACATGAGGCCCGATCCAAATGACATTTTGAATCATTTTTGGTAGAGTCCAAAAAATCAATTTTCTGATGAAAAACGATGACCCCGGACCAGTCGAACGTTGAAAAAATGGTCAATATTGATGACATTTTAACATTTAATCTTTTGACTTTAAATGACGGTTGGATGTGAGTTATTACTTTTTCAACTAAAATAAGTGTGTTTAAAGTCATTTCTGTGCCTGAAATTGGTCAAAATTGAAGATTTTGAGTAAGCAAAACTCTGTAAAAATGGCAGTTTTGGTCACTGTGAGGGTTTAAAAAGTGGTTATTCAACATGAGGCCTGATCCAAATGACATTTTGAATCATTTTTGGTAGAGTCCAAAAAATCCATTTTCTGATGAAAAACGATGACCCCGGACCAGTCGAACGTTGAAAAAATGGTCAATATTGATGAAATTTTAACATTTAATCTTTTGACTTTAAATGACGGTTGGATGTGAGTTATTACTTTTTCAACTAAAATAAGTGTGTTTAAAGTCATTTCTGTGCCTGAAATTGGTCAAAATTGAAGATTTTGAGTAAGCAAAACTCTGTAAAAATGGCAATTTTGGTCACTGTGAGGGTTTAAAAAGTGGTTATTCAACATGAGGCCCGATCCAAATGACATTTTGAATCATTTTTGGTAGAGTCCAAAAAATCCATTTTCTGATGAAAAACGATGACCCCGGACCAGTCGAACGTTGAAAAAATGGTCAATATTGATGAAATTTTAACATTTAATCTTTTGACTTTAAATGACGGTTGGATGTGAGTTATTACTTTTTCAACTAAAATAGGTGTGTTTAAAGTCATTTCTGTGCCTGAAATTGGTCAAAATTGAAGATTTTGAGTAAGCAAAACTCTGTAAAAATGGCAGTTTTGGTCACTGTGAGGGTTTAAAAAGTGGTTATTCAACATGAGGCCTGATCCAAATGACATGTTGAATCATTTTTGGTAGAGTCCAAAAAATCCATTTTCTGATGAAAAACGATGACCCCGGACCAGTCGAACGTTGAAAAAATGGTCAATATTGATGAAATTTTAACATTTAATCTTTTGACTTTAAATGACGGTTGGATGTGAGTTATTACTTTTTCAACTAAAATAAGTGTGTTTAAAGTCATTTCTGTGCCTGAAATTGGTCAAAATTGAAGATTTTGAGTAAGCAAAACTCTGTAAAAATGGCAGTTTTGGTCACTGTGAGGGTTTAAAAAGTGGTTATTCAACATGAGGCCTGATCCAAATGACATTTTGAATCATTTTTGGTAGAGTCCAAAAAATCCATTTTCTGATGAAAAACGATGACCCCGGACCAGTCGAACGTTGAAAAAATGGTCAATATTGATGAAATTTTAACATTTAATCTTTTGACTTTAAATGACGGTTGGATGTGAGTTATTACTTTTTCAACTAAAATAAGTGTGTTTAAAGTCATTTCTGTGCCTGAAATTGGTCAAAATTGAAGATTTTGAGTAAGCAAAACTCTGTAAAAATGGCAATTTTGGTCACTGTGAGGGTTTAAAAAGTGGTTATTCAACATGAGGCCCAATCCAAATGACATTTTGAATCATTTTTGGTAGAGTCCAAAAAATCAATTTTCTGATGAAAAACGATGACCCCGGACCAGTCGAACGTTGAAAAAATGGTCAATATTGATGAAATTTTAACGTTTAATCTTTTGACTTTAAATGACGGTTGGATGTGAGTTATTACTTTTTCAATTAAAATAAGTGTGTTTAAAGTCATTTCTGTGCCTGAAATTGGTCAAAATTGAAGATTTTGAGTAAGCAAAACTCTGTAAAAATGGCAGTTTTGGTCACTGTGAGGGTTTAAAAAGTGGTTATTCAACATGAGGCCTGATCCAAATGACATGTTGAATCATTTTTGGTAGAGTCCAAAAAATCAATTTTCTGATGAAAAACGATGACCCCGGACCAGTCGAACGTTGAAAAAATGGTCAATATTGATGACATTTTAACATTTAATCTTTTGACTTTAAATGACGGTTGGATGTGAGTTATTACTTTTTCAACTAAAATAAGTGTGTTTAAAGTCATTTCTGTGCCTGAAATTGGTCAAAATTGAAGATTTGAGTAAGCAAAACTCTGTAAAAATGGCAGTTTTGGTCACTGTGAGGGTTTAAAAAGTGGTTATTCAACATGAGGCCCGATCCAAATGACATTTTGAATCATTTTTGGTAGAGTCCAAAAAATCAATTTTCTGATGAAAAACGATGACCCCGGACCAGTCGAACGTTGAAAAAATGGTCAATATTGATGACATTTTAACATTTAATCTTTTGACTTTAAATGACGGTTGGATGTGAGTTATTACTTTTTCAACTAAAATAAGTGTGTTTAAAGTCATTTCTGTGCCTGAAATTGGTCAAAATTGAAGATTTTGAGTAAGCAAAACTCTGTAAAAATGGCAGTTTTGGTCACTGTGAGGGTTTAAAAAGTGGTTATTCAACATGAGGCCCGATCCAAATGACATTTTGAATCATTTTTGGTAGAGTCCAAAAAATCAATTTTCTGATGAAAAACGATGACCCCGGACCAGTCGAACGTTGAAAAAATGGTCAATATTGATGACATTTTAACATTTAATCTTTTGACTTTAAATGACGGTTGGATGTGAGTTATTACTTTTTCAACTAAAATAAGTGTGTTTAAAGTCATTTCTGTGCCTGAAATTGGTCAAAATTGAAGATTTTGAGTAAGCAAAACTCTGTAAAAATGGCAATTTTGGTCACTGTGAGGGTTTAAAAAGTGGTTATTCAACATGAGGCCCGATCCAAATGACATTTTGAATCATTTTGGTAGAGTCCAAAAAATCAATTTTCTGATGAAAAACGATGACCCTGGACCAGTCGAACGTTGAAAAAATGGTCAATATTGATGAAATTTTAACATTTAATCTTTTGACTTTAAATGACGGTTGGATGTGAGTTATTACTTTTTCAACTAAAATAAGTGTGTTTAAAGTCATTTCTGTGCCTGAAATTGGTCAAAATTGAAGATTTTGAGTAAGCAAAACTCTGTAAAAATGGCAGTTTTGGTCACTGTGAGGGTTTAAAAAGTGGTTATTCAACATGAGGCCTGATCCAAATGACATTTTGAATCATTTTTGGTAGAGTCCAAAAAATCCATTTTCTGATGAAAAACGATGACCCCGGACCAGTCGAACGTTGAAAAAATGGTCAATATTGATGAAATTTTAACATTTAATCTTTTGACTTTAAATGACGGTTGGATGTGAGTTATTACTTTTTCAACTAAAATAAGTGTGTTTAAAGTCATTTCTGTGCCTGAAATTGGTCAAAATTGAAGATTTTGAGTAAGCAAAACTCTGTAAAAATGGCAGTTTTGGTCACTGTGAGGGTTTAAAAAGTGGTTATTCAACATGAGGCCCGATCCAAATGACATTTTGAATCATTTTTGGTAGAGTCCAAAAAATCAATTTTCTGATGAAAAACGATGACCCCGGACCAGTCGAACGTTGAAAAAATGGTCAATATTGATGACATTTTAACATTTAATCTTTTGACTTTAAATGACGGTTGGATGTGAGTTATTACTTTTTCAACTAAAATAAGTGTGTTTAAAGTCATTTCTGTGCCTGAAATTGGTCAAAATTGAAGATTTTGAGTAAGCAAAACTCTGTAAAAATGGCAGTTTTGGTCACTGTGAGGGTTTAAAAAGTGGTTATTCAACATGAGGCCCGATCCAAATGACATTTTGAATCATTTTTGGTAGAGTCCAAAAAATCAATTTTCTGATGAAAAACGATGACCCCGGACCAGTCGAACGTTGAAAAAATGGTCAATATTGATGACATTTTAACATTTAATCTTTTGACTTTAAATGACGGTTGGATGTGAGTTATTACTTTTTCAACTAAAATAAGTGTGTTTAAAGTCATTTCTGTGCCTGAAATTGGTCAAAATTGAAGATTTTGAGTAAGCAAAACTCTGTAAAAATGGCAATTTTGGTCACTGTGAGGGTTTAAAAAGTGGTTATTCAACATGAGGCCCGATCCAAATGACATTTTGAATCATTTTGGTAGAGTCCAAAAAATCAATTTTCTGATGAAAAACGATGACCCTGGACCAGTCGAACGTTGAAAAAATGGTCAATATTGATGAAATTTTAACATTTAATCTTTTGACTTTAAATGACGGTTGGATGTGAGTTATTACTTTTTCAACTAAAATAAGTGTGTTTAAAGTCATTTCTGTGCCTGAAATTGGTCAAAATTGAAGATTTTGAGTAAGCAAAACTCTGTAAAAATGGCAGTTTTGGTCACTGTGAGGGTTTAAAAAGTGGTTATTCAACATGAGGCCTGATCCAAATGACATTTTGAATCATTTTTGGTAGAGTCCAAAAAATCCATTTTCTGATGAAAAACGATGACCCCGGACCAGTCGAACGTTGAAAAAATGGTCAATATTGATGAAATTTTAACATTTAATCTTTTGACTTTAAATGACGGTTGGATGTGAGTTATTACTTTTTCAACTAAAATAAGTGTGTTTAAAGTCATTTCTGTGCCTGAAATTGGTCAAAATTGAAGATTTTGAGTAAGCAAAACTCTGTAAAAATGGCAATTTTGGTCACTGTGAGGGTTTAAAAAGTGGTTATTCAACATGAGGCCCAATCCAAATGACATTTTGAATCATTTTTGGTAGAGTCCAAAAAATCAATTTTCTGATGAAAAACGATGACCCCGGACCAGTCGAACGTTGAAAAAATGGTCAATATTGATGAAATTTTAACGTTTAATCTTTTGACTTTAAATGACGGTTGGATGTGAGTTATTACTTTTTCAATTAAAATAAGTGTGTTTAAAGTCATTTCTGTGCCTGAAATTGGTCAAAATTGAAGATTTTGAGTAAGCAAAACTCTGTAAAAATGGCAGTTTTGGTCACTGTGAGGGTTTAAAAAGTGGTTATTCAACATGAGGCCTGATCCAAATGACATGTTGAATCATTTTTGGTAGAGTCCAAAAAATCAATTTTCTGATGAAAAACGATGACCCCGGACCAGTCGAACGTTGAAAAAATGGTCAATATTGATGACATTTTAACATTTAATCTTTTGACTTTAAATGACGGTTGGATGTGAGTTATTACTTTTTCAACTAAAATAAGTGTGTTTAAAGTCATTTCTGTGCCTGAAATTGGTCAAAATTGAAGATTTTGAGTAAGCAAAACTCTGTAAAAATGGCAGTTTTGGTCACTGTGAGGGTTTAAAAAGTGGTTATTCAACATGAGGCCCGATCCAAATGACATTTTGAATCATTTTTGGTAGAGTCCAAAAAATCAATTTTCTGATGAAAAACGATGACCCCGGACCAGTCGAACGTTGAAAAAATGGTCAATATTGATGACATTTTAACATTTAATCTTTTGACTTTAAATGACGGTTGGATGTGAGTTATTACTTTTTCAACTAAAATAAGTGTGTTTAAAGTCATTTCTGTGCCTGAAATTGGTCAAAATTGAAGATTTTGAGTAAGCAAAACTCTGTAAAAATGGCAATTTTGGTCACTGTGAGGGTTTAAAAAGTGGTTATTCAACATGAGGCCCGATCCAAATGACATTTTGAATCATTTTGGTAGAGTCCAAAAAATCAATTTTCTGATGAAAAACGATGACCCCGGACCAGTCGAACGTTGAAAAAATGGTCAATATTGATGAAATTTTAACATTTAATCTTTTGACTTTAAATGACGGTTGGATGTGAGTTATTACTTTTTCAACTAAAATAAGTGTGTTTAAAGTCATTTCTGTGCCTGAAATTGGTCAAAATTGAAGATTTTGAGTAAGCAAAACTCTGTAAAAATGGCAATTTTGGTCACTGTGAGGGTTTAAAAAGTGGTTATTCAACATGAGGCCCGATCCAAATGACATTTTGAATCATTTTTGGTAGAGTCCAAAAAATCAATTTTCTGATGAAAAACGATGACCCCGGACCAGTCGAACGTTGAAAAAATGGTCAATATTGATGAAATTTTAACATTTAATCTTTTGACTTTAAATGACGGTTGGATGTGAGTTATTACTTTTTCAACTAAAATAAGTGTGTTTAAAGTCATTTCTGTGCCTGAAATTGGTCAAAATTGAAGATTTTGAGTAAGCAAAACTCTGTAAAAATGGCAATTTGGGTCACTGTGAGGGTTTAAAAAGTGGTTATTCAACATGAGGCCCAATCCAAATGACATTTTGAATCATTTTTGGTAGAGTCCAAAAAATCAATTTTCTGATGAAAAACGATGACCCCGGACCAGTCGAACGTTGAAAAAATGGTCAATATTGATGACATTTTAACATTTAATCTTTTGACTTTAAATGACGGTTGGATGTGAGTTATTACTTTTTCAACTAAAATAAGTGTGTTTAAAGTCATTTCTGTGCCTGAAATTGGTCAAAATTGAAGATTTTGAGTAAGCAAAACTCTGTAAAAATGGCAATTTTGGTCACTGTGAGGGTTTAAAAAGTGGTTATTCAACATGAGGCCCGATCCAAATGACATTTTGAATCATTTTTGGTAGAGTCCAAAAAATCAATTTTCTGATGAAAAACGATGACGCCGGACCAGTCGAACGTTGAAAAAATGGTCAATATTGATGAAATTTTAACATTTAATCTTTTGACTTAAAATGACGGTTGGATGTGAGTTATTACTTTTTCAACTAAAATAAGTGTGTTTAAAGTCATTTCTGTGCCTGAAATTGGTCAAAATTGAAGATTTTGAGTAAGCAAAACTCTGTAAAAATGGCAGTTTTGGTCACTGTGAGGGTTTAAAAAGTGGTTATTCAACATGAGGCCTGATCCAAATGACATGTTGAATCATTTTTGGTAGAGTCCAAAAAATCAATTTTCTGATGAAAAACGATGACCCCGGACCAGTCGAACGTTGAAAAAATGGTCAATATTGATGAAATTTTAACATTTAATCTTTTGACTTTAAATGACGGTTGGATGTGAGTTATTACTTTTTCAACTAAAATAAGTGTGTTTAAAGTCATTTCTGTGCCTGAAATTGGTCAAAATTGAAGATTTTGAGTAAGCAAAACTCTGTAAAAATGGCAATTTTGGTCACTGTGAGGGTTTAAAAAGTGGTTATTCAACATGAGGCCCGATCCAAATGACATTTTGAATCATTTTTGGTAGAGTCCAAAAAATCAATTTTCTGATGAAAAACGATGACCCCGGACCAGTCGAACGTTGAAAAAATGGTCAATATTGATGAAATTTTAATATTTCATCTTTTGACTTTAAATGACGGTTGGATGGGAGTTATTACTTTTTCAACTAAAATAAGTGTGTTTAAAGTCATTTCTGTGCCTGAAATTGGTCAAAATTGAAGATTTTGAGTAAGCAAAACTCTGTAAAAATGGCAATTTGGTCACTGTGAGGGTTTAAAAAGTGGTTATTCAACATGAGGCCCGATCCAAATGACATTTTGAATCATTTTTGGTAGAGTCCAAAAAATCAATTTTCTGATTAAAAACGATGACCCCCGACCAGTCGAACGTTGAAAAAATGGTCAATATTGATGAAATTTTAACATTTAATCTTTTGACTTTAAATGACGGTTGGATGTGAGGTATTACTTTTTCAACTAAAATAAGTGTGTTTAAAGTCATTTCTGTGCCTGAAAGTGGTCAAAATTGAAGATTTTGAGTAAGCAAAACTCTGTAAAAATGGCAATTTTGGTCACTGTGAGGGTTTAAAAAGTGGTTATTCAACATGAGGCCCGATCCAAATGACATTTTGAATCATTTTTGGTAGAGTCCAAAAAATCCATTTTCTGATGAAACACCATGACCCCGGACCAGTCGAACGTTGAAAAAATGGTCAATATTGATGAAATTTTAACATTTAATCTTTTGACTTTAAATGACGGTTGGATGTGAGTTATTACTTTTTCAACTAAAATAAGTGTGTTTAAAGTCATTTCTGTGCCTGAAATTGGTCAAAATTGAAGATTTTGAGTAAGCAAAACTCTGTAAAAATGGCAATTTTGGTCACTGTGAGGGTTTAAAAAGTGGTTATTCAACATGAGGCCTGATCCAAATGACATTTTGAATCATTTTTGGTAGAGTCCAAAAAATCAATTTTCTGATGAAAAACGATGACCCCGGACCAGTCGAACGTTGAAAAAATGGTCAATATTGATGAAATTTTAACATTTAATCTTTTGACTTTAAATGACGGTTGGATGTGAGTTATTACTTTTTCAACTAAAATAAGTGTGTTTAAAGTCATTTCTGTGCCTGAAATTGGTCAAAATTGAAGATTTTGAGTAAGCAAAACTCTGTAAAAATGGCAATTTTGGTCACTGTGAGGGTTTAAAAAGTGGTTATTCAACATGAGGCCCAATCCAAATGACATTTTGAATCATTTTTGGTAGAGTCCAAAAAATCAATTTTCTGATGAAAAACGATGACCCCGGACCAGTCGAACGTTGAAAAAATGGTCAATATTGATGAAATTTTAACGTTTAATCTTTTGACTTTAAATGACGGTTGGATGTGAGTTATTACTTTTTCAATTAAAATAAGTGTGTTTAAAGTCATTTCTGTGCCTGAAATTGGTCAAAATTGAAGATTTTGAGTAAGCAAAACTCTGTAAAAATGGCAGTTTTGGTCACTGTGAGGGTTTAAAAAGTGGTTATTCAACATGAGGCCTGATCCAAATGACATGTTGAATCATTTTTGGTAGAGTCCAAAAAATCAATTTTCTGATGAAAAACGATGACCCCGGACCAGTCGAACGTTGAAAAAATGGTCAATATTGATGACATTTTAACATTTAATCTTTTGACTTTAAATGACGGTTGGATGTGAGTTATTACTTTTTCAACTAAAATAAGTGTGTTTAAAGTCATTTCTGTGCCTGAAATTGGTCAAAATTGAAGATTTTGAGTAAGCAAAACTCTGTAAAAATGGCAGTTTTGGTCACTGTGAGGGTTTAAAAAGTGGTTATTCAACATGAGGCCCGATCCAAATGACATTTTGAATCATTTTGGTAGAGTCCAAAAAATCAATTTTCTGATGAAAAACGATGACCCTGGACCAGTCGAACGTTGAAAAAATGGTCAATATTGATGAAATTTTAACATTTAATCTTTTGACTTTAAATGACGGTTGGATGTGAGTTATTACTTTTTCAACTAAAATAAGTGTGTTTAAAGTCATTTCTGTGCCTGAAATTGGTCAAAATTGAAGATTTTGAGTAAGCAAAACTCTGTAAAAATGGCAGTTTTGGTCACTGTGAGGCTTTAAAAAGTGGTTATTCAACATGAGGCCCGATCCAAATGACATTTTGAATCATTTTTGGTAGAGTCCAAAAAATCAATTTTCTGATGAAAAACGATGACCCTGGACCAGTCGAACGTTGAAAAAATGGTCAATATTGATGAATTTTTAACATTTAATCTTTTGACTTTAAATGATGGTTGGATGTGAGTTATTACTTTTTCAACTAAAATAAGTGTGTTTAAAGTCATTTCTGTGCCTGAAATTGGTCAAAATTGAAGATTTTGAGTAAGCAAAACTCTGTAAAAATGGCAATTTTGGTCACGGTGAGGGTTTAAAAAGTGGTTATTCAACATGAGGCCCGATCCAAATGACATTTTGAATCATTTTTGGTAGAGTCCAAAAAATCCATTTTCTGATGAAAAACGATGACCCCGGACCAGTCGAACGTTGAAAAAATGGTCAATATTGATGAAATTTTAACATTTAATCTTTTGACTTTAAATGACGGTTGGATGTGAGTTATTACTTTTTCAACTAAAATAAGTGTGTTTAAAGTCATTTCTGTGCCTGAAATTGGTCAAAATTGAAGATTTTGAGTAAGCAAAACTCTGTAAAAATGGCAGTTTTGGTCACTGTGAGGGTTTAAAAAGTGGTTATTCAACATGAGGCCTGATCCAAATGACATGTTGAATCAATTTTGGTAGATTCCAAAAAATCCATTTTCTGATGAAAAACGATGACCCCGGACCAGTCGAACGTTGAAAAAATGGTCAATATTGATGAAATTTTAACATTTAATCTTTTGACTTTAAATGACGGTTGGATGTGAGTTATTACTTTTTCAACTAAAATAAGTGTGTTTAAAGTCATTTCTGTGCCTGAAATTGGTCAAAATTGAAGATTTTGAGTAAGCAAAACTCTGTAAAAATGGCAATTTTGGTCACTGTGAGGGTTTAAAAAGTGGTTATTCAACATGAGGCCCGATCCAAATCACATTTTGAATCATTTTTGGTAGAGTCCAAAAAATCAATTTTCTGATGAAAAACGATGACCCCGGACCAGTCGAACGTTGAAAAAATGGTCAATATTGATGAAATTTTAACATTTAATCTTTTGACTTTAAATGACGGTTGGATGTGAGTTATTACTTTTTCAACTAAAATAAGTGTGTTTAAAGTCATTTCTGTGCCTGAAATTGGTCAAAATTGAAGATTTTGAGTAAGCAAAACTCTGTAAAAATGGCAATTTGGGTCACTGTGAGGGTTTAAAAAGTGGTTATTCAACATGAGGCCCGATCCAAATGACATTTTGAATCATTTTTGGTAGAGTCCAAAAAATCAATTTTCTGATGAAAAACGATGACCCCGGACCAGTCGAACGTTGAAAAAATGGTCAATATTGATGACATTTTAACATTTAATCTTTTGACTTTAAATGACGGTTGGATGTGAGTTATTACTTTTTCAACTAAAATAAGTGTGTTTAAAGTCATTTCTGTGCCTGAAATTGGTCAAAATTGAAGATTTTGAGTAAGCAAAACTCTGTAAAAATGGCAATTTTGGTCACTGTGAGGGTTTAAAAAGTGGTTATTCAACATGAGGCCCGATCCAAATGACATTTTGAATCATTTTTGGTAGAGTCCAAAAAATCAATTTTCTGATGAAAAACGATGACGCCGGACCAGTCGAACGTTGAAAAAATGGTCAATATTGATGAAATTTTAACATTTAATCTTTTGACTTAAAATGACGGTTGGATGTGAGTTATTACTTTTTCAACTAAAATAAGTGTGTTTAAAGTCATTTCTGTGCCTGAAATTGGTCAAAATTGAAGATTTTGAGTAAGCAAAACTCTGTAAAAATGGCAATTTTGGTCACTGTGAGGGTTTAAAAAGTGGTTATTCAACATGAGGCCCGATCCAAATGACATTTTGAATCATTTTTGGTAGAGTCCAAAAAATCAATTTTCTGATGAAAAACGATGACCCCGGACCAGTCGAACGTTGAAAAAATGGTCAATATTGATGAAATTTTAATATTTCATCTTTTGACTTTAAATGACGGTTGGATGGGAGTTATTACTTTTTCAACTAAAATAAGTGTGTTTAAAGTCATTTCTGTGCCTGAAATTGGTCAAAATTGAAGATTTTGAGTAAGCAAAACTCTGTAAAAATGGCAATTTGGTCACTGTGAGGGTTTAAAAAGTGGTTATTCAACATGAGGCCCGATCCAAATGACATTTTGAATCATTTTTGGTAGAGTCCAAAAAATCCATTTTCTGATGAAACACCATGACCCCGGACCAGTCGAACGTTGAAAAAATGGTCAATATTGATGAAATTTTAACATTTAATCTTTTGACTTTAAATGACGGTTGGATGTGAGTTATTACTTTTTCAACTAAAATAAGTGTGTTTAAAGTCATTTCTGTGCCTGAAATTGGTCAAAATTGAAGATTTTGAGTAAGCAAAACTCTGTAAAAATGGCAATTTTGGTCACTGTGAGGGTTTAAAAAGTGGTTATTCAACATGAGGCCCGATCCAAATGACATTTTGAATCATTTTTGGTAGAGTCCAAAAAATCCATTTTCTGATGAAACACCATGACCCCGGACCAGTCGAACGTTGAAAAAATGGTCAATATTGATGAAATTTTAACATTTAATCTTTTGACTTTAAATGACGGTTGGATGTGAGTTATTACTTTTTCAACTAAAATAAGTGTGTTTAAAGTCATTTCTGTGCCTGAAATTGGTCAAAATTGAAGATTTTGAGTAAGCAAAACTCTGTAAAAATGGCAATTTTGGTCACTGTGAGGGTTTAAAAAGTGGTTATTCAACATGAGGCCCGATCCAAATGACATTTTGAATCATTTTTGGTAGAGTCCAAAAAATCAATTTTCTGATGAAAAACGATGACCCCGGACCAGTCGAACGTTGAAAAAATGGTCAATATTGATGAAATTTTAACATTTAATCTTTTGACTTTAAATGACGGTTGGATGTGAGTTATTACTTTTTCAACTAAAATAAGTGTGTTTAAAGTCATTTCTGTGCCTGAAATTGGTCAAAATTGAAGATTTTGAGTAAGCAAAACTCTGTAAAAATGGCAATTTGGGTCACTGTGAGGGTTTAAAAAGTGGTTATTCAACATGAGGCCCGATCCAAATGACATTTTGAATCATTTTTGGTAGAGTCCAAAAAATCAATTTTCTGATGAAAAACGATGACCCCGGACCAGTCGAACGTTGAAAAAATGGTCAATATTGATGACATTTTAACATTTAATCTTTTGACTTTAAATGACGGTTGGATGTGAGTTATTACTTTTTCAACTAAAATAAGTGTGTTTAAAGTCATTTCTGTGCCTGAAATTGGTCAAAATTGAAGATTTTGAGTAAGCAAAACTCTGTAAAAATGGCAATTTTGGTCACTGTGAGGGTTTAAAAAGTGGTTATTCAACATGAGGCCCGATCCAAATGACATTTTGAATCATTTTTGGTAGAGTCCAAAAAATCAATTTTCTGATGAAAAACGATGACGCCGGACCAGTCGAACGTTGAAAAAATGGTCAATATTGATGAAATTTTAACATTTAATCTTTTGACTTAAAATGACGGTTGGATGTGAGTTATTACTTTTTCAACTAAAATAAGTGTGTTTAAAGTCATTTCTGTGCCTGAAATTGGTCAAAATTGAAGATTTTGAGTAAGCAAAACTCTGTAAAAATGGCAGTTTTGGTCACTGTGAGGGTTTAAAAAGTGGTTATTCAACATGAGGCCTGATCCAAATGACATGTTGAATCATTTTTGGTAGAGTCCAAAAAATCAATTTTCTGATGAAAAACGATGACCCCGGACCAGTCGAACGTTGAAAAAATGGTCAATATTGATGAAATTTTAACATTTAATCTTTTGACTTTAAATGACGGTTGGATGTGAGTTATTACTTTTTCAACTAAAATAAGTGTGTTTAAAGTCATTTCTGTGCCTGAAATTGGTCAAAATTGAAGATTTTGAGTAAGCAAAACTCTGTAAAAATGGCAATTTTGGTCACTGTGAGGGTTTAAAAAGTGGTTATTCAACATGAGGCCCGATCCAAATGACATTTTGAATCATTTTTGGTAGAGTCCAAAAAATCAATTTTCTGATGAAAAACGATGACCCCGGACCAGTCGAACGTTGAAAAAATGGTCAATATTGATGAAATTTTAATATTTCATCTTTTGACTTTAAATGACGGTTGGATGGGAGTTATTACTTTTTCAACTAAAATAAGTGTGTTTAAAGTCATTTCTGTGCCTGAAATTGGTCAAAATTGAAGATTTTGAGTAAGCAAAACTCTGTAAAAATGGCAATTTGGTCACTGTGAGGGTTTAAAAAGTGGTTATTCAACATGAGGCCCGATCCAAATGACATTTTGAATCATTTTTGGTAGAGTCCAAAAAATCCATTTTCTGATGAAACACCATGACCCCGGACCAGTCGAACGTTGAAAAAATGGTCAATATTGATGAAATTTTAACATTTAATCTTTTGACTTTAAATGACGGTTGGATGTGAGTTATTACTTTTTCAACTAAAATAAGTGTGTTTAAAGTCATTTCTGTGCCTGAAATTGGTTAAAATTGAAGATTTTGAGTAAGCAAAACTCTGTAAAAATGGCAATTTTGGTCACTGTGAGGGTTTAAAAAGTGGTTATTCAACATGAGGCCTGATCCAAATGACATTTTGAATCATTTTTGGTAGAGTCCAAAAAATCCATTTTCTGATGAAAAACGATGACCCCGGACCAGTCGAACGTTGAAAAAATGGTCAATATTGATGAAATTTTAACATTTAATCTTTTGACTTTAAATGACGGTTGGATGTGAGTTATTACTTTTTCAACTAAAATAAGTGTGTTTAAAGTCATTTCTGTGCCTGAAATCGGTCAAAATTGAAGATTTTGAGTAAGCAAAACTCTGTAAAAATGGCAGTTTTGGTCACTGTGAGGGTTTAAAAAGTGGTTATTCAACATGAGGCCCGATCCAAATGACATTTTGAATCATTTTTGGTAGAGTCCAAAAAATCAATTTTCTGATGAAAAACGATGACCCCGGACCAGTCGAACGTTGAAAAAATGGTCAATATTGATGAAATTTTAATATTTAATCTTTTCACTTTAAATGACGGTTGGATGTGAGTTATTACTTTTTCAACTAAAATAAGTGTGTTTAAAGTCATTTCTGTGCCTGAAATTGGTCAAAATTGAAGATTTTGAGTAAGCAAAACTCTGTAAAAATGGCAATTTTGGTCACTGTGAGGGTTTAAAAAGTGGTTATTCAACATGAGGCCCGATCCAAATGACATTTTGAATCATTTTTGGTAGAGTCCAAAAAATCAATTTTCTGATGAAAAACGATGACCCCGGACCAGTCGAACGTTGAAAAAATTGTCAATATTGATGAAATTTTAATATTTCATCTTTTGACTTTAAATGACGGTTGGAAGGGAGTTATTACTTTTTCAACTAAAATAAGTGTGTTTAAAGTCATTTCTGTGCCTGAAATTGGTCAAAATTGAAGATTTTGAGTAAGCAAAACTCTGTAAAAATGGCAATTTTGGTCACTGTGAGGGTTTAAAAAGTGGTTATTCAACATGAGGCCCGATCCAAATGACATTTTGAATCATTTTTGGTAGAGTCCAAAAAATCAATTTTCTGATGAAAAACGATGACCCCGGACCAGTCGAACGTTGAAAAAATGGTCAATATTGATGAAATTTTAATATTTCATCTTTTGACTTTAAATGACGGTTGGATGGGAGTTATTACTTTTTCAACTAAAATAAGTGTGTTTAAAGTCATTTCTGTGCCTGAAATTGGTCAAAATTGAAGATTTTGAGTAAGCAAAACTCTGTAAAAATGGCAATTTGGTCACTGTGAGGGTTTAAAAAGTGGTTATTCAACATGAGGCCCGATCCAAATGACATTTTGAATCATTTTTGGTAGAGTCCAAAAAATCAATTTTCTGATTAAAAACGATGACCCCCGACCAGTCGAACGTTGAAAAAATGGTCAATATTGATGAAATTTTAACATTTAATCTTTTGACTTTAAATGACGGTTGGATGTGAGGTATTACTTTTTCAACTAAAATAAGTGTGTTTAAAGTCATTTCTGTGCCTGAAAGTGGTCAAAATTGAAGATTTTGAGTAAGCAAAACTCTGTAAAAATGGCAATTTTGGTCACTGTGAGGGTTTAAAAAGTGGTTATTCAACATGAGGCCCGATCCAAATGACATTTTGAATCATTTTTGGTAGAGTCCAAAAAATCCATTTTCTGATGAAACACCATGACCCCGGACCAGTCGAACGTTGAAAAAATGGTCAATATTGATGAAATTTTAACATTTAATCTTTTGACTTTAAATGACGGTTGGATGTGAGTTATTACTTTTTCAACTAAAATAAGTGTGTTTAAAGTCATTTCTGTGCCTGAAATTGGTCAAAATTGAAGATTTTGAGTAAGCAAAACTCTGTAAAAATGGCAATTTTGGTCACTGTGAGGGTTTAAAAAGTGGTTATTCAACATGAGGCCTGATCCAAATGACATTTTGAATCATTTTTGGTAGAGTCCAAAAAATCCATTTTCTGATGAAAAACGATGACCCCGGACCAGTCGAACGTTGAAAAAATGGTCAATATTGATGAAATTTTAACATTTAATCTTTTGACTTTAAATGACGGTTGGATGTGAGTTATTACTTTTTCAACTAAAATAAGTGTGTTTAAAGTCATTTCTGTGCCTGAAATTGGTCAAAATTGAAGATTTTGAGTAAGCAAAACTCTGTAAAAATGGCAGTTTTGGTCACTGTGAGGGTTTAAAAAGTGGTTATTCAACATGAGGCCCGATCCAAATGACATTTTGAATCATTTTTGGTAGAGTCCAAAAAATAAATTTTCTGATGAAAAACGATGACCCCGGACCAGTCGAACGTTCAAAAAATGGTCAATATTGATGAAATTTTAACATTTAATCTTTTGACTTTAAATGACGGTTGGATTTGAGTTATTACTTTTTCAACTAAAATAAGTGTGTTTAAAGTCATTTCTGTGCCAGAAATTGGTCAAAATTAAAGATTTTGAGTAAGCAAAACTCTGTAAAAATGGCAATTTTGGTCACTGTGAGGGTTTAAAAAGTGGTTATTCAACATGAGGCCCGATCCAAATGACATTTTGAATCATTTTTGGTAGAGTCCAAAAAATCAATTTTCTGATGAAAAACGATGACCCCGGACCAGTCGAACGTTCAAAAAATGGTCAATATTGATGAAATTTTAACATTTAATCTTTTGACTTTAAATGACGGTTGGATGTGAGTTATTACTTTTTCAACTAAAATAAGTGTGTTTAAAGTCATTTCTGTGCCAGAAATTGGTCAAAATTAAAGATTTTGAGTAAGCAAAACTCTGTAAAAATGGCAATTTTGGTCACTGTGAGGGTTTAAAAAGTGGTTATTCAACATGAGGCCCGATCCAAATGACATTTTGAATCATTTTTGGTAAAGTCCAAAAAATCAATTTTCTGATGAAAAACGATGACCCCGGACCAGTCGAACGTTGAAAAAATGGTCAATATTGATTAAATTTTAACATTTAATCTTTTGACTTTAAATGATGGTTGGATGTGAGTTATTACTTTTTCAACTAAAATAAGTGTGTTTAAAGTCATTTCTGTGCCTGAAATTGGTCAAAATTGAAGATTTTGAGTAAGCAAAACTCTGTAAAAATGGCAGTTTTGGTCACTGTGAGGGTTTAAAAAGTGGTTATTCAACATGAGGCCTGATCCAAATGACATTTTGAATCATTTTTGGTAGAGTCCAAAAAATCAATTTTCTGATGAAAAACGATGACCCCGGACCAGTTGAACGTTGAAAAAATGGTCAATATTGATGAAATTTTAACATTTAATCTTTTGTTTTTAAATGACGGTTGGATGTGAGTTATTACTTTTTCAACTAAAATAAGTGTGTTTAAAGTCATTTCTGTGCCTGAAATTGGTCAAAATTGAAGATTCTGAGTAAGCAAAACTCTGTAAAAATGGCAATTTTGGTCACTGTGAGGGTTTAAAAAGTGGTTATTCAACATGAGGCCCGATCCAAATGACATTTTGAATCATTTTTGGTAGAGTCCAAAAAATCAATTTTCTGATGAAAAACGATAACCCCGGACCAGTCGAACGTTGAAAAAATGGTCAATATTGATGAAATTTTAACATTTAATCTTTTGACTTTAAATGATGGTTGGATGTGAGTTATTACTTTTTCAACTAAAATAAGTGTGTTTAAAGTCATTTCTGTGCCTGAAATTGGTCAAAATTGAAGATTTTGAGTAAGCAAAACTCTGTAAAAATGGCAGTTTTGGTCACTGTGAGGGTTTAAAAAGTGGTTATTCAACATGAGGCCTGATCCAAATGACATTTTGAATCATTTTTGGTAGAGTCCAAAAAATCAATTTTCTGATGAAAAACGATGACCCCGGACCAGTTGAACGTTGAAAAAATGGTCAATATTGATGAAATTTTAACATTTAATCTTTTGTTTTTAAATGACGGTTGGATGTGAGTTATTACTTTTTCAACTAAAATAAGTGTGTTTAAAGTCATTTCTGTGCCTGAAATTGGTCAAAATTGAAGATTCTGAGTAAGCAAAACTCTGTAAAAATGGCAATTTTGGTCACTGTGAGGGTTTAAAAAGTGGTTATTCAACATGAGGCCCGATCCAAATGACATTTTGAATCATTTTTGGTAGAGTCCAAAAAATCAATTTTCTGATGAAAAACGATAACCCCGGACCAGTCGAACGTTGAAAAAATGGTCAATATTGATGAAATTTTAACATTTAATCTTTTGACTTTAAATGATGGTTGGATGTGAGTTATTACTTTTTCAACTAAAATAAGTGTGTTTAAAGTCATTTCTGTGCCTGAAATTGGTCAAAATTGAAGATTTTGAGTAAGCAAAACTCTGTAAAAATGGCAGTTTTGGTCACTGTGAGGGTTTAAAAAGTGGTTATTCAACATGAGGCCTGATCCAAATGACATGTTGAATCATTTTTGGTAGAGTCCAAAAAATCCATTTTCTGATGAAAAACGATGACCCCGGACCAGTCGAACGTTGAAAAAATGGTCAATATTGATGAAATTTTAACATTTAATCTTTTGACTTTAAATGACGGTTGGATGTGAGTTATTACTTTTTCAACTAAAATAAGTGTGTTTAAAGTCATTTCTGTGCCTGAAATTGGTCAAAATTGAATATTTTGAGTAAGCAAAACTCTGTAAAAATGGCAGTTTTGGTCACTGCGAGGGTTTAAAAAGTGGTTATTCAACATGAGGCCCGATCCAAATGACATTTTGAATCATTTTTGGTAGAGTCCAAAAAAATCAATTTTCTGATGAAAAACGATGACCCCGGACCAGTCGAACGTTGAAAAAATGGTCAATATTGATGAAATTTTAACATTTAATCTTTTGACTTTAAATGACGGTTGGATGTGAGTTATTACTTTTTCAACTAAAATAAGTGTGTTTAAAGTCATTTCTGTGCCTGAAATTGGTCAAAATTGAAGATTTTGAGTAAGCAAAACTCTGTAAAAATGGCAGTTTTGGTCACTGTGAGGGTTTAAAAAGTGGTTATTCAACATGAGGCCTGATCCAAATGACATTTTGAATCATTTTTGGTAGAGTCCAAAAAATCCATTTTCTGATGAAAAACGATGACCCCGGACCAGTCGAACGTTGAAAAAATGGTCAATATTGATGAAATTTAAACATTTAATCTTTTGACTTTAAATGACAGTTGGATGTGAGTTATTACTTTTTCAACTAAAATAAGTGTGTTTAAAGTCATTTCTGTGCCTGAAATTGGTCAAAATTGAAGATTTTGAGTAAGCAAAACTCTGTAAAAATGGCAGTTTTGGTCACTGTGAGGGTTTAAAAAGTGGGTATTCAACATGAGGCCTGATCCAAATGACATGTTGAATCATTTTTGGTAGAGTCCAAAAAATCCATTTTCTGATGAAAAACGATGACCCCGGACCAGTTGAACGTTGAAAAAATTTTCAATATTGATGAAATTTTAATATTTAATCTTTTCACTTTAAATGACGGTTGGATGTGAGTTATTACTTTTTCAACTAAAATAAGTGTGTTTAAAGTCATTTCTGTGCCTGAAATTGGTCAAAATTGAAGATTTTGAGTAAGCAAAACTCTGTAAAAATGGCAGTTTTTGTCACTGTGAGGGTTTAAAAAGTGGTTATTCAACATGAGGCCTGATCCAAATGACATGTTGAATCAATTTTGGTAGATTCCAAAAAATCCATTTTCTGATGAAAAACGATGACCCCGGACCAGTCGAACGTTGAAAAAATGGTCAATATTGATGAAATTTTAACATTTAATCTTTTGACTTTAAATGACGGTTGGATGTGAGTTATTACTTTTTCAACTAAAATAAGTGTGTTTAAAGTCATTTCTGTGCCTGAAATTGGTCAAAATTGAAGATTTTGAGTAAGCAAAACTCTGTAAAAATGGCAATTTTGGTCACTGTGAGGGTTTAAAAAGTGGTTATTCAACATGAGGCCCGATCCAAATGACATTTTGAATCATTTTTGGTAGAGTCCAAAAAATCAATTTTCTGATGAAAAACGATGACCCCGGACCAGTCGAACGTTGAAAAAATGGTCAATATTGATGAAATTTTAACATTTAATCTTTTGACTTTAAATGACGGTTGGATGTGAGTTATTACTTTTTCAACTAAAATAAGTGTGTTTAAAGTCATTTCTGTGCCTGAAATTGGTCAAAATTGAAGATTTTGAGTAAGCAAAACTCTGTAAAAATGGCAATTTGGGTCACTGTGAGGGTTTAAAAAGTGGTTATTCAACATGAGGCCCGATCCAAATGACATTTTGAATCATTTTTGGTAGAGTCCAAAAAATCAATTTTCTGATGAAAAACGATGACCCCGGACCAGTCGAACGTTGAAAAAATGGTCAATATTGATGACATTTTAACATTTAATCTTTTGACTTTAAATGACGGTTGGATGTGAGTTATTACTTTTTCAACTAAAATAAGTGTGTTTAAAGTCATTTCTGTGCCTGAAATTGGTCAAAATTGAAGATTTTGAGTAAGCAAAACTCTGTAAAAATGGCAATTTTGGTCACTGTGAGGGTTTAAAAAGTGGTTATTCAACATGAGGCCCGATCCAAATGACATTTTGAATCATTTTTGGTAGAGTCCAAAAAATCAATTTTCTGATGAAAAACGATGACGCCGGACCAGTCGAACGTTGAAAAAATGGTCAATATTGATGAAATTTTAACATTTAATCTTTTGACTTAAAATGACGGTTGGATGTGAGTTATTACTTTTTCAACTAAAATAAGTGTGTTTAAAGTCATTTCTGTGCCTGAAATTGGTCAAAATTGAAGATTTTGAGTAAGCAAAACTCTGTAAAAATGGCAGTTTTGGTCACTGTGAGGGTTTAAAAAGTGGTCATTCAACATGAGGCCTGATCCAAATGACATGTTGAATCATTTTTGGTAGAGTACAAAAAATCAATTTTCTGATGAAAAACGATGACCCCGGACCAGTCGAACGTTGAAAAAATGGTCAATATTGATGAAATTTTAACATTTAATCTTTTGACTTTAAATGACGGTTGGATGTGAGTTATTACTTTTTCAACTAAAATAAGTGTGTTTAAAGTCATTTCTGTGCCTGAAATTGGTCAAAATTGAAGATTTTGAGTAAGCAAAACTCTGTAAAAATGGCAATTTTGGTCACTGTGAGGGTTTAAAAAGTGGTTATTCAACATGAGGCCCGATCCAAATGACATTTTGAATCATTTTTGGTAGAGTCCAAAAAATCAATTTTCTGATGAAAAACGATGACCCCGGACCAGTCGAACGTTGAAAAAATGGTCAATATTGATGAAATTTTAATATTTCATCTTTTGACTTTAAATGACGGTTGGATGGGAGTTATTACTTTTTCAACTAAAATAAGTGTGTTTAAAGTCATTTCTGTGCCTGAAATTGGTCAAAATTGAAGATTTTGAGTAAGCAAAACTCTGTAAAAATGGCAATTTGGTCACTGTGAGGGTTTAAAAAGTGGTTATTCAACATGAGGCCCGATCCAAATGACATTTTGAATCATTTTTGGTAGAGTCCAAAAAATCAATTTTCTGATTAAAAACGATGACCCCCGACCAGTCGAACGTTGAAAAAATGGTCAATATTGATGAAATTTTAACATTTAATCTTTTGACTTTAAATGACGGTTGGATGTGAGGTATTACTTTTTCAACTAAAATAAGTGTGTTTAAAGTCATTTCTGTGCCTGAAAGTGGTCAAAATTGAAGATTTTGAGTAAGCAAAACTCTGTAAAAATGGCAATTTTGGTCACTGTGAGGGTTTAAAAAGTGGTTATTCAACATGAGGCCCGATCCAAATGACATTTTGAATCATTTTTGGTAGAGTCCAAAAAATCCATTTTCTGATGAAACACCATGACCCCGGACCAGTCGAACGTTGAAAAAATGGTCAATATTGATGAAATTTTAACATTTAATCTTTTGACTTTAAATGACGGTTGGATGTGAGTTATTACTTTTTCAACTAAAATAAGTGTGTTTAAAGTCATTTCTGTGCCTGAAATTGGTCAAAATTGAAGATTTTGAGTAAGCAAAACTCTGTAAAAATGGCAATTTTGGTCACTGTGAGGGTTTAAAAAGTGGTTATTCAACATGAGGCCTGATCCAAATGACATTTTGAATCATTTTTGGTAGAGTCCAAAAAATCCATTTTCTGATGAAAAACGATGACCCCGGACCAGTCGAACGTTGAAAAAATGGTCAATATTGATGAAATTTTAACATTTAATCTTTTGACTTTAAATGACGGTTGGATGTGAGTTATTACTTTTTCAACTAAAATAAGTGTGTTTAAAGTCATTTCTGTGCCTGAAATTGGTCAAAATTGAAGATTTTGAGTAAGCAAAACTCTGTAAAAATGGCAATTTTGGTCACTGTGAGGGTTTAAAAAGTGGTTATTCAACATGAGGCCCAATCCAAATGACATTTTGAATCATTTTTGGTAGAGTCCAAAAAATCAATTTTCTGATGAAAAACGATGACCCCGGACCAGTCGAACGTTGAAAAAATGGTCAATATTGATGAAATTTTAACGTTTAATCTTTTGACTTTAAATGACGGTTGGATGTGAGTTATTACTTTTTCAATTAAAATAAGTGTGTTTAAAGTCATTTCTGTGCCTGAAATTGGTCAAAATTGAAGATTTTGAGTAAGCAAAACTCTGTAAAAATGGCAGTTTTGGTCACTGTGAGGGTTTAAAAAGTGGTTATTCAACATGAGGCCTGATCCAAATGACATGTTGAATCATTTTTGGTAGAGTCCAAAAAATCAATTTTTGGATGAAAAACGATGACCCCGGACCAGTCGAACGTTGAAAAAATGGTCAATATTGATGACATTTTAACATTTAATCTTTTGACTTTAAATGACGGTTGGATGTGAGTTATTACTTTTTCAACTAAAATAAGTGTGTTTAAAGTCATTTCTGTGCCTGAAATTGGTCAAAATTGAAGATTTTGAGTAAGCAAAACTCTGTAAAAATGGCAGTTTTGGTCACTGTGAGGGTTTAAAAAGTGGTTATTCAACATGAGGCCCGATCCAAATGACATTTTGAATCATTTTTGGTAGAGTCCAAAAAATCAATTTTCTGATGAAAAACGATGACCCCGGACCAGTCGAACGTTGAAAAAATGGTCAATATTGATGACATTTTAACATTTAATCTTTTGACTTTAAATGACGGTTGGATGTGAGTTATTACTTTTTCAACTAAAATAAGTGTGTTTAAAGTCATTTCTGTGCCTGAAATTGGTCAAAATTGAAGATTTTGAGTAAGCAAAACTCTGTAAAAATGGCAATTTTGGTCACTGTGAGGGTTTAAAAAGTGGTTATTCAACATGAGGCCCGATCCAAATGACATTTTGAATCATTTTGGTAGAGTCCAAAAAATCAATTTTCTGATGAAAAACGATGACCCTGGACCAGTCGAACGTTGAAAAAATGGTCAATATTGATGAAATTTTAACATTTAATCTTTTGACTTTAAATGACGGTTGGATGTGAGTTATTACTTTTTCAACTAAAATAAGTGTGTTTAAAGTCATTTCTGTGCCTGAAATTGGTCAAAATTGAAGATTTTGAGTAAGCAAAACTCTGTAAAAATGGCAGTTTTGGTCACTGTGAGGCTTTAAAAAGTGGTTATTCAACATGAGGCCCGATCCAAATGACATTTTGAATCATTTTTGGTAGAGTCCAAAAAATCAATTTTCTGATGAAAAACGATGACCCTGGACCAGTCGAACGTTGAAAAAATGGTCAATATTGATGAATTTTTAACATTTAATCTTTTGACTTTAAATGATGGTTGGATGTGAGTTATTACTTTTTCAACTAAAATAAGTGTGTTTAAAGTCATTTCTGTGCCTGAAATTGGTCAAAATTGAAGATTTTGAGTAAGCAAAACTCTGTAAAAATGGCAGTTTTGGTCACTGTGAGGGTTTAAAAAGTGGTTATTCAACATGAGGCCTGATCCAAATGACATGTTGAATCAATTTTGGTAGATTCCAAAAAATCCATTTTCTGATGAAAAACGATGACCCCGGACCAGTCGAACGTTGAAAAAATGGTCAATATTGATGAAATTTTAACATTTAATCTTTTGACTTTAAATGACGGTTGGATGTGAGTTATTACTTTTTCAACTAAAATAAGTGTGTTTAAAGTCATTTCTGTGCCTGAAATTGGTCAAAATTGAAGATTTTGAGTAAGCAAAACTCTGTAAAAATGGCAATTTTGGTCACTGTGAGGGTTTAAAAAGTGGTTATTCAACATGAGGCCCGATCCAAATGACATTTTGAATCATTTTTGGTAGAGTCCAAAAAATCAATTTTCTGATGAAAAACGATGACCCCGGACCAGTCGAACGTTGAAAAAATGGTCAATATTGATGAAATTTTAACATTTAATCTTTTGACTTTAAATGACGGTTGGATGTGAGTTATTACTTTTTCAACTAAAATAAGTGTGTTTAAAGTCATTTCTGTGCCTGAAATTGGTCAAAATTGAAGATTTTGAGTAAGCAAAACTCTGTAAAAATGGCAATTTGGGTCACTGTGAGGGTTTAAAAAGTGGTTATTCAACATGAGGCCCGATCCAAATGACATTTTGAATCATTTTTGGTAGAGTCCAAAAAATCAATTTTCTGATGAAAAACGATGACCCCGGACCAGTCGAACGTTGAAAAAATGGTCAATATTGATGACATTTTAACATTTAATCTTTTGACTTTAAATGACGGTTGGATGTGAGTTATTACTTTTTCAACTAAAATAAGTGTGTTTAAAGTCATTTCTGTGCCTGAAATTGGTCAAAATTGAAGATTTTGAGTAAGCAAAACTCTGTAAAAATGGCAATTTTGGTCACTGTGAGGGTTTAAAAAGTGGTTATTCAACATGAGGCCCGATCCAAATGACATTTTGAATCATTTTTGGTAGAGTCCAAAAAATCAATTTTCTGATGAAAAACGATGACGCCGGACCAGTCGAACGTTGAAAAAATGGTCAATATTGATGAAATTTTAACATTTAATCTTTTGACTTAAAATGACGGTTGGATGTGAGTTATTACTTTTTCAACTAAAATAAGTGTGTTTAAAGTCATTTCTGTGCCTGAAATTGGTCAAAATTGAAGATTTTGAGTAAGCAAAACTCTGTAAAAATGGCAGTTTTGGTCACTGTGAGGGTTTAAAAAGTGGTTATTCAACATGAGGCCTGATCCAAATGACATGTTGAATCATTTTTGGTAGAGTCCAAAAAATCAATTTTCTGATGAAAAACGATGACCCCGGACCAGTCGAACGTTGAAAAAATGGTCAATATTGATGAAATTTTAACATTTAATCTTTTGACTTTAAATGACGGTTGGATGTGAGTTATTACTTTTTCAACTAAAATAAGTGTGTTTAAAGTCATTTCTGTGCCTGAAATTGGTCAAAATTGAAGATTTTGAGTAAGCAAAACTCTGTAAAAATGGCAATTTTGGTCACTGTGAGGGTTTAAAAAGTGGTTATTCAACATGAGGCCCGATCCAAATGACATTTTGAATCATTTTTGGTAGAGTCCAAAAAATCAATTTTCTGATGAAAAACAATGACCCCGGAGCAGTCGAACGTTGAAAAAATGGTCAATATTGATGAAATTTTAATATTTCATCTTTTGACTTTAAATGACGGTTGGATGGGAGTTATTACTTTTTCAACTAAAATAAGTGTGTTTAAAGTCATTTCTGTGCCTGAAATTGGTCAAAATTGAAGATTTTGAGTAAGCAAAACTCTGTAAAAATGGCAATTTGGTCACTGTGAGGGTTTAAAAAGTGGTTATTCAACATGAGGCCCGATCCAAATGACATTTTGAATCATTTTTGGTAGAGTCCAAAAAATCAATTTTCTGATTAAAAACGATGACCCCCGACCAGTCGAACGTTGAAAAAATGGTCAATATTGATGAAATTTTAACATTTAATCTTTTGACTTTAAATGACGGTTGGATGTGAGGTATTACTTTTTCAACTAAAATAAGTGTGTTTAAAGTCATTTCTGTGCCTGAAAGTGGTCAAAATTGAAGATTTTGAGTAAGCAAAACTCTGTAAAAATGGCAATTTTGGTCACTGTGAGGGTTTAAAAAGTGGTTATTCAACATGAGGCCCGATCCAAATGACATTTTGAATCATTTTTGGTAGAGTCCAAAAAATCCATTTTCTGATGAAACACCATGACCCCGGACCAGTCGAACGTTGAAAAAATGGTCAATATTGATGAAATTTTAACATTTAATCTTTTGACTTTAAATGACGGTTGGATGTGAGTTATTACTTTTTCAACTAAAATAAGTGTGTTTAAAGTCATTTCTGTGCCTGAAATTGGTCAAAATTGAAGATTTTGAGTAAGCAAAACTCTGTAAAAATGGCAATTTTGGTCACTGTGAGGGTTTAAAAAGTGGTTATTCAACATGAGGCCTGATCCAAATGACATTTTGAATCATTTTTGGTAGAGTCCAAAAAATCCATTTTCTGATGAAAAACGATGACCCCGGACCAGTCGAACGTTGAAAAAATGGTCAATATTGATGAAATTTTAACATTTAATCTTTTGACTTTAAATGACGGTTGGATGTGAGTTATTACTTTTTCAACTAAAATAAGTGTGTTTAAAGTCATTTCTGTGCCTGAAATCGGTCAAAATTGAAGATTTTGAGTAAGCAAAACTCTGTAAAAATGGCAGTTTTGGTCACTGTGAGGGTTTAAAAAGTGGTTATTCAACATGAGGCCCGATCCAAATGACATTTTGAATCATTTTTGGTAGAGTCCAAAAAATCAATTTTCTGATGAAAAACGATGACCCCGGACCAGTCGAACGTTGAAAAAATGGTCAATATTGATGAAATTTTAATATTTAATCTTTTCACTTTAAATGACGGTTGGATGTGAGTTATTACTTTTTCAACTAAAATAAGTGTGTTTAAAGTCATTTCTGTGCCTGAAATTGGTCAAAATTGAAGATTTTGAGTAAGCAAAACTCTGTAAAAATGGCAATTTTGGTCACTGTGAGGGTTTAAAAAGTGGTTATTCAACATGAGGCCCGATCCAAATGACATTTTGAATCATTTTTGGTAGAGTCCAAAAAATCAATTTTCTGATGAAAAACGATGACCCCGGACCAGTCGAACGTTGAAAAAATGGTCAATATTGATGAAATTTTAATATTTCATCTTTTGACTTTAAATGACGGTTGGATGGGAGTTATTACTTTTTCAACTAAAATAAGTGTGTTTAAAGTCATTTCTGTGCCTGAAATTGGTCAAAATTGAAGATTTTGAGTAAGCAAAACTCTGTAAAAATGGCAATTTTGGTCACTGTGAGGGTTTAAAAAGTGGTTATTCAACATGAGGCCCGATCCAAATGACATTTTGAATCATTTTTGGTAGAGTCCAAAAAATCAATTTTCTGATGAAAAACGATGACCCCGGACCAGTCGAACGTTGAAAAAATGGTCAATATTGATGAAATTTTAATATTTCATCTTTTGACTTTAAATGACGGTTGGATGGGAGTTATTACTTTTTCAACTAAAATAAGTGTGTTTAAAGTCATTTCTGTGCCTGAAATTGGTCAAAATTGAAGATTTTGAGTAAGCAAAACTCTGTAAAAATGGCAATTTGGTCACTGTGAGGGTTTAAAAAGTGGTTATTCCACATGAGGCCCGATCCAAATGACATTTTGAATCATTTTTGGTAGAGTCCAAAAAATCAATTTTCTGATTAAAAACGATGACCCCCGACCAGTCGAACGTTGAAAAAATGGTCAATATTGATGAAATTTTAACATTTAATCTTTTGACTTTAAATGACGGTTGGATGTGAGGTATTACTTTTTCAACTAAAATAAGTGTGTTTAAAGTCATTTCTGTGCCTGAAAGTGGTCAAAATTGAAGATTTTGAGTAAGCAAAACTCTGTAAAAATGGCAATTTTGGTCACTGTGAGGGTTTAAAAAGTGGTTATTCAACATGAGGCCCGATCCAAATGACATTTTGAATCATTTTTGGTAGAGTCCAAAAAATCCATTTTCTGATGAAACACCATGACCCCGGACCAGTCGAACGTTGAAAAAATGGTCAATATTGATGAAATTTTAACATTTAATCTTTTGACTTTAAATGACGGTTGGATGTGAGTTATTACTTTTTCAACTAAAATAAGTGTGTTTAAAGTCATTTCTGTGCCTGAAATTGGTCAAAATTGAAGATTTTGAGTAAGCAAAACTCTGTAAAAATGGCAATTTTGGTCACTGTGAGGGTTTAAAAAGTGGTTATTCAACATGAGGCCTGATCCAAATGACATTTTGAATCATTTTTGGTAGAGTCCAAAAAATCCATTTTCTGATGAAAAACGATGACCCCGGACCAGTCGAACGTTGAAAAAATGGTCAATATTGATGAAATTTTAACATTTAATCTTTTGACTTTAAATGACGGTTGGATGTGAGTTATTACTTTTTCAACTAAAATAAGTGTGTTTAAAGTCATTTCTGTGCCTGAAATTGGTCAAAATTGAAGATTTTGAGTAAGCAAAACTCTGTAAAAATGGCAGTTTTGGTCACTGTGAGGGTTTAAAAAGTGGTTATTCAACATGAGGCCCGATCCAAATGACATTTTGAATCATTTTTGGTAGAGTCCAAAAAATCAATTTTCTGATGAAAAACGATGACCCCGGACCAGTCGAACGTTGAAAAAATGGTCAATATTGATGAAATTTTAATATTTAATCTTTTCACTTTAAATGACGGTTGGATGTGAGTTATTACTTTTTCAACTAAAATAAGTGTGTTTAAAGTCATTTCTGTGCCTGAAATTGGTCAAAATTGAAGATTTTGAGAAAGCAAAACTCTGTAAAAATGGCAGTTTTGGTCACTGCGAGGGTTTAAAAAGTGGTTATTCAACATGAGGCCCGATCCAAATGACATTTTGAATCATTTTTGGTAGAGTCCAAAAAATCAATTTTCTGATGAAAAACGATGACCCCGGACCAGTCGAACGTTCAAAAAATGGTCAATATTGATGAAATTTTAACATTTAATCTTTTGACTTTAAATGACGGTTGGATTTGAGTTATTACTTTTTCAACTAAAATAAGTGTGTTTAAAGTCATTTCTGTGCCAGAAATTGGTCAAAATTAAAGATTTTGAGTAAGCAAAACTCTGTAAAAATGGCAATTTTGGTCACTGTGAGGGTTTAAAAAGTGGTTATTCAACATGAGGCCCGATCCAAATGACATTTTGAATCATTTTTGGTAGAGTCCAAAAAATCAATTTTCTGATGAAAAACGATGACCCCGGACCAGTCGAACGTTCAAAAAATGGTCAATATTGATGAAATTTTAACATTTAATCTTTTGACTTTAAATGACGGTTGGATGTGAGTTATTACTTTTTCAACTAAAATAAGTGTGTTTAAAGTCATTTCTGTGCCAGAAATTGGTCAAAATTAAAGATTTTGAGTAAGCAAAACTCTGTAAAAATGGCAATTTTGGTCACTGTGAGGGTTTAAAAAGTGGTTATTCAACATGAGGCCCGATCCAAATGACATTTTGAATCATTTTTGGTAGAGTCCAAAAAATCAATTTTCTGATGAAAAACGATGACCCCGGACCAGTCGAACGTTGAAAAAATGGTCAATATTGATTAAATTTTAACATTTAATCTTTTGACTTTAAATGATGGTTGGATGTGAGTTATTACTTTTTCAACTAAAATAAGTGTGTTTAAAGTCATTTCTGTGCCTGAAATTGGTCAAAATTGAAGATTTTGAGTAAGCAAAACTCTGTAAAAATGGCAATTTTGGTCACTGTGAGGGTTTAAAAAGTGGTTATTCAACATGAGGCCCGATCCAAATGACATTTTGAATCATTTTTGGTAGAGTCCAAAAAATCAATTTTCTGATGAAAAACGATGACGCCGGACCAGTCGAACGTTGAAAAAATGGTCAATATTGATGAAATTTTAACATTTAATCTTTTGACTTAAAATGACGGTTGGATGTGAGTTATTACTTTTTCAACTAAAATAAGTGTGTTTAAAGTCATTTCTGTGCCTGAAATTGGTCAAAATTGAAGATTTTGAGTAAGCAAAACTCTGTAAAAATGGCAGTTTTGGTCACTGTGAGGGTTTAAAAAGTGGTTATTCAACATGAGGCCTGATCCAAATGACATGTTGAATCATTTTTGGTAGAGTCCAAAAAATCAATTTTCTGATGAAAAACGATGACCCCGGACCAGTCGAACGTTGAAAAAATGGTCAATATTGATGAAATTTTAACATTTAATCTTTTGACTTTAAATGACGGTTGGATGTGAGTTATTACTTTTTCAACTAAAATAAGTGTGTTTAAAGTCATTTCTGTGCCTGAAATTGGTCAAAATTGAAGATTTTGAGTAAGCAAAACTCTGTAAAAATGGCAATTTTGGTCACTGTGAGGGTTTAAAAAGTGGTTATTCAACATGAGGCCCGATCCAAATGACATTTTGAATCATTTTTGGTAGAGTCCAAAAAATCAATTTTCTGATGAAAAACAATGACCCCGGACCAGTCGAACGTTGAAAAAATGGTCAATATTGATGAAATTTTAATATTTCATCTTTTGACTTTAAATGACGGTTGGATGGGAGTTATTACTTTTTCAACTAAAATAAGTGTGTTTAAAGTCATTTCTGTGCCTGAAATTGGTCAAAATTGAAGATTTTGAGTAAGCAAAACTCTGTAAAAATGGCAATTTGGTCACTGTGAGGGTTTAAAAAGTGGTTATTCAACATGAGGCCCGATCCAAATGACATTTTGAATCATTTTTGGTAGAGTCCAAAAAATCAATTTTCTGATTAAAAACGATGACCCCCGACCAGTCGAACGTTGAAAAAATGGTCAATATTGATGAAATTTTAACATTTAATCTTTTGACTTTAAATGACGGTTGGATGTGAGGTATTACTTTTTCAACTAAAATAAGTGTGTTTAAAGTCATTTCTGTGCCTGAAAGTGGTCAAAATTGAAGATTTTGAGTAAGCAAAACTCTGTAAAAATGGCAATTTTGGTCACTGTGAGGGTTTAAAAAGTGGTTATTCAACATGAGGCCCGATCCAAATGACATTTTGAATCATTTTTGGTAGAGTCCAAAAAATCCATTTTCTGATGAAACACCATGACCCCGGACCAGTCGAACGTTGAAAAAATGGTCAATATTGATGAAATTTTAACATTTAATCTTTTGACTTTAAATGACGGTTGGATGTGAGTTATTACTTTTTCAACTAAAATAAGTGTGTTTAAAGTCATTTCTGTGCCTGAAATTGGTCAAAATTGAAGATTTTGAGTAAGCAAAACTCTGTAAAAATGGCAATTTTGGTCACTGTGAGGGTTTAAAAAGTGGTTATTCAACATGAGGCCTGATCCAAATGACATTTTGAATCATTTTTGGTAGAGTCCAAAAAATCCATTTTCTGATGAAAAACGATGACCCCGGACCAGTCGAACGTTGAAAAAATGGTCAATATTGATGAAATTTTAACATTTAATCTTTTGACTTTAAATGACGGTTGGATGTGAGTTATTACTTTTTCAACTAAAATAAGTGTGTTTAAAGTCATTTCTGTGCCTGAAATCGGTCAAAATTGAAGATTTTGAGTAAGCAAAACTCTGTAAAAATGGCAGTTTTGGTCACTGTGAGGGTTTAAAAAGTGGTTATTCAACATGAGGCCCGATCCAAATGACATTTTGAATCATTTTTGGTAGAGTCCAAAAAATCAATTTTCTGATGAAAAACGATGACCCCGGACCAGTCGAACGTTGAAAAAATGGTCAATATTGATGACATTTTAATATTTAATCTTTTCACTTTAAATGACGGTTGGATGTGAGTTATTACTTTTTCAACTAAAATAAGTGTGTTTAAAGTCATTTCTGTGCCTGAAATTGGTCAAAATTGAAGATTTTGAGTAAGCAAAACTCTGTAAAAATGGCAATTTTGGTCACTGTGAGGGTTTAAAAAGTGGTTATTCAACATGAGGCCCGATCCAAATGACATTTTGAATCATTTTTGGTAGAGTCCAAAAAATCAATTTTCTGATGAAAAACGATGACCCCGGACCAGTCGAACGTTGAAAAAATGGTCAATATTGATGAAATTTTAATATTTCATCTTTTGACTTTAAATGACGGTTGGATGGGAGTTATTACTTTTTCAACTAAAATAAGTGTGTTTAAAGTCATTTCTGTGCCTGAAATTGGTCAAAATTGAAGATTTTGAGTAAGCAAAACTCTGTAAAAATGGCAATTTTGGTCACTGTGAGGGTTTAAAAAGTGGTTATTCAACATGAGGCCCGATCCAAATGACATTTTGAATCATTTTTGGTAGAGTCCAAAAAATCAATTTTCTGATGAAAAACGATGACCCCGGACCAGTCGAACGTTGAAAAAATGGTCAATATTGATGAAATTTTAATATTTCATCTTTTGACTTTAAATGACGGTTGGATGGGAGTTATTACTTTTTCAACTAAAATAAGTGTGTTTAAAGTCATTTCTGTGCCTGAAATTGGTCAAAATTGAAGATTTTGAGTAAGCAAAACTCTGTAAAAATGGCAATTTGGTCACTGTGAGGGTTTAAAAAGTGGTTATTCAACATGAGGCCCGATCCAAATGACATTTTGAATCATTTTTGGTAGAGTCCAAAAAATCAATTTTCTGATTAAAAACGATGACCCCCGACCAGTCGAACGTTGAAAAAATGGTCAATATTGATGAAATTTTAACATTTAATCTTTTGACTTTAAATGACGGTTGGATGTGAGGTATTACTTTTTCAACTAAAATAAGTGTGTTTAAAGTCATTTCTGTGCCTGAAAGTGGTCAAAATTGAAGATTTTGAGTAAGCAAAACTCTGTAAAAATGGCAATTTTGGTCACTGTGAGGGTTTAAAAAGTGGTTATTCAACATGAGGCCCGATCCAAATGACATTTTGAATCATTTTTGGTAGAGTCCAAAAAATCCATTTTCTGATGAAACACCATGACCCCGGACCAGTCGAACGTTGAAAAAATGGTCAATATTGATGAAATTTTAACATTTAATCTTTTGACTTTAAATGACGGTTGGATGTGAGTTATTACTTTTTCAACTAAAATAAGTGTGTTTAAAGTCATTTCTGTGCCTGAAATTGGTCAAAATTGAAGATTTTGAGTAAGCAAAACTCTGTAAAAATGGCAATTTTGGTCACTGTGAGGGTTTAAAAAGTGGTTATTCAACATGAGGCCTGATCCAAATGACATTTTGAATCATTTTTGGTAGAGTCCAAAAAATCCATTTTCTGATGAAAAACGATGACCCCGGACCAGTCGAACGTTGAAAAAATGGTCAATATTGATGAAATTTTAACATTTAATCTTTTGACTTTAAATGACGGTTGGATGTGAGTTATTACTTTTTCAACTAAAATAAGTGTGTTTAAAGTCATTTCTGTGCCTGAAATTGGTCAAAATTGAAGATTTTGAGTAAGCAAAACTCTGTAAAAATGGCAGTTTTGGTCACTGTGAGGGTTTAAAAAGTGGTTATTCAACATGAGGCCCGATCCAAATGACATTTTGAATCATTTTTGGTAGAGTCCAAAAAATCAATTTTCTGATGAAAAACGATGACCCCGGACCAGTCGAACGTTGAAAAAATGGTCAATATTGATGAAATTTTAATATTTAATCTTTTCACTTTAAATGACGGTTGGATGTGAGTTATTACTTTTTCAACTAAAATAAGTGTGTTTAAAGTCATTTCTGTGCCTGAAATTGGTCAAAATTGAAGATTTTGAGAAAGCAAAACTCTGTAAAAATGGCAGTTTTGGTCACTGCGAGGGTTTAAAAAGTGGTTATTCAACATGAGGCCCGATCCAAATGACATTTTGAATCATTTTTGGTAGAGTCCAAAAAATCAATTTTCTGATGAAAAACGATGACCCCGGACCAGTCGAACGTTCAAAAAATGGTCAATATTGATGAAATTTTAACATTTAATCTTTTGACTTTAAATGACGGTTGGATTTGAGTTATTACTTTTTCAACTAAAATAAGTGTGTTTAAAGTCATTTCTGTGCCAGAAATTGGTCAAAATTAAAGATTTTGAGTAAGCAAAACTCTGTAAAAATGGCAATTTTGGTCACTGTGAGGGTTTAAAAAGTGGTTATTCAACATGAGGCCCGATCCAAATGACATTTTGAATCATTTTTGGTAGAGTCCAAAAAATCAATTTTCTGATGAAAAACGATGACCCCGGACCAGTCGAACGTTCAAAAAATGGTCAATATTGATGAAATTTTAACATTTAATCTTTTGACTTTAAATGACGGTTGGATGTGAGTTATTACTTTTTCAACTAAAATAAGTGTGTTTAAAGTCATTTCTGTGCCAGAAATTGGTCAAAATTAAAGATTTTGAGTAAGCAAAACTCTGTAAAAATGGCAATTTTGGTCACTGTGAGGGTTTAAAAAGTGGTTATTCAACATGAGGCCCGATCCAAATGACATTTTGAATCATTTTTGGTAGAGTCCAAAAAATCAATTTTCTGATGAAAAACGATGACCCCGGACCAGTCGAACGTTGAAAAAATGGTCAATATTGATTAAATTTTAACATTTAATCTTTTGACTTTAAATGATGGTTGGATGTGAGTTATTACTTTTTCAACTAAAATAAGTGTGTTTAAAGTCATTTCTGTGCCTGAAATTGGTCAAAATTGAAGATTTTGAGTAAGCAAAACTCTGTAAAAATGGCAGTTTTGGTCACTGTGAGGGTTTAAAAAGTGGTTATTCAACATGAGGCCTGATCCAAATGACATTTTGAATCATTTTTGGTAGAGTCCAAAAAATCAATTTTCTGATGAAAAACGATGACCCCGGACCAGTTGAACGTTGAAAAAATGGTCAATATTGATGAAATTTTAACATTTAATCTTTTGTTTTTAAATGACGGTTGGATGTGAGTTATTACTTTTTCAACTAAAATAAGTGTGTTTAAAGTCATTTCTGTGCCTGAAATTGGTCAAAATTGAAGATTCTGAGTAAGCAAAACTCTGTAAAAATGGCAATTTTGGTCACTGTGAGGGTTTAAAAAGTGGTTATTCAACATGAGGCCCGATCCAAATGACATTTTGAATCATTTTTGGTAGAGTCCAAAAAATCAATTTTCTGATGAAAAACGATAACCCCGGACCAGTCGAACGTTGAAAAAATGGTCAATATTGATGAAATTTTAACATTTAATCTTTTGACTTTAAATGATGGTTGGATGTGAGTTATTACTTTTTCAACTAAAATAAGTGTGTTTAAAGTCATTTCTGTGCCTGAAATTGGTCAAAATTGAAGATTTTGAGTAAGCAAAACTCTGTAAAAATGGCAGTTTTGGTCACTGTGAGGGTTTAAAAAGTGGTTATTCAACATGAGGCCTGATCCAAATGACATTTTGAATCATTTTTGGTAGAGTCCAAAAAATCCATTTTCTGATGAAACACCATGACCCCGGACCAGTCGAACGTTGAAAAAATGGTCAATATTGATGAAATTTTAACATTTAATCTTTTGACTTTAAATGACGGTTGGATGTGAGTTATTACTTTTTCAACTAAAATAAGTGTGTTTAAAGTCATTTCTGTGCCTGAAATTGGTCAAAATTGAAGATTTTGAGTAAGCAAAACTCTGTAAAAATGGCAATTTTGGTCACTGTGAGGGTTTAAAAAGTGGTTATTCAACATGAGGCCTGATCCAAATGACATTTTGAATCATTTTTGGTAGAGTCCAAAAAATCCATTTTCTGATGAAAAACGATGACCCCGGACCAGTCGAACGTTGAAAAAATGGTCAATATTGATGAAATTTTAACATTTAATCTTTTGACTTTAAATGACGGTTGGATGTGAGTTATTACTTTTTCAACTAAAATAAGTGTGTTTAAAGTCATTTCTGTGCCTGAAATTGGTCAAAATTGAAGATTTTGAGTAAGCAAAACTCTGTAAAAATGGCAGTTTTGGTCACTGTGAGGGTTTAAAAAGTGGTTATTCAACATGAGGCCCGATCCAAATGACATTTTGAATCATTTTTGGTAGAGTCCAAAAAATCAATTTTCTGATGAAAAACGATGACCCCGGACCAGTCGAACGTTGAAAAAATGGTCAATATTGATGAAATTTTAATATTTAATCTTTTCACTTTAAATGACGGTTGGATGTGAGTTATTACTTTTTCAACTAAAATAAGTGTGTTTAAAGTCATTTCTGTGCCTGAAATTGGTCAAAATTGAAGATTTTGAGAAAGCAAAACTCTGTAAAAATGGCAGTTTTGGTCACTGCGAGGGTTTAAAAAGTGGTTATTCAACATGAGGCCCGATCCAAATGACATTTTGAATCATTTTTGGTAGAGTCCAAAAAATCAATTTTCTGATGAAAAACGATGACCCCGGACCAGTCGAACGTTCAAAAAATGGTCAATATTGATGAAATTTTAACATTTAATCTTTTGACTTTAAATGACGGTTGGATTTGAGTTATTACTTTTTCAACTAAAATAAGTGTGTTTAAAGTCATTTCTGTGCCAGAAATTGGTCAAAATTAAAGATTTTGAGTAAGCAAAACTCTGTAAAAATGGCAATTTTGGTCACTGTGAGGGTTTAAAAAGTGGTTATTCAACATGAGGCCCGATCCAAATGACATTTTGAATCATTTTTGGTAGAGTCCAAAAAATCAATTTTCTGATGAAAAACGATGACCCCGGACCAGTCGAACGTTCAAAAAATGGTCAATATTGATGAAATTTTAACATTTAATCTTTTGACTTTAAATGACGGTTGGATGTGAGTTATTACTTTTTCAACTAAAATAAGTGTGTTTAAAGTCATTTCTGTGCCAGAAATTGGTCAAAATTAAAGATTTTGAGTAAGCAAAACTCTGTAAAAATGGCAATTTTGGTCACTGTGAGGGTTTAAAAAGTGGTTATTCAACATGAGGCCCGATCCAAATGACATTTTGAATCATTTTTGGTAGAGTCCAAAAAATCAATTTTCTGATGAAAAACGATGACCCCGGACCAGTCGAACGTTGAAAAAATGGTCAATATTGATTAAATTTTAACATTTAATCTTTTGACTTTAAATGATGGTTGGATGTGAGTTATTACTTTTTCAACTAAAATAAGTGTGTTTAAAGTCATTTCTGTGCCTGAAATTGGTCAAAATTGAAGATTTTGAGTAAGCAAAACTCTGTAAAAATGGCAGTTTTGGTCACTGTGAGGGTTTAAAAAGTGGTTATTCAACATGAGGCCTGATCCAAATGACATTTTGAATCATTTTTGGTAGAGTCCAAAAAATCAATTTTCTGATGAAAAACGATGACCCCGGACCAGTTGAACGTTGAAAAAATGGTCAATATTGATGAAATTTTAACATTTAATCTTTTGTTTTTAAATGACGGTTGGATGTGAGTTATTACTTTTTCAACTAAAATAAGTGTGTTTAAAGTCATTTCTGTGCCTGAAATTGGTCAAAATTGAAGATTCTGAGTAAGCAAAACTCTGTAAAAATGGCAATTTTGGTCACTGTGAGGGTTTAAAAAGTGGTTATTCAACATGAGGCCCGATCCAAATGACATTTTGAATCATTTTTGGTAGAGTCCAAAAAATCAATTTTCTGATGAAAAACGATAACCCCGGACCAGTCGAACGTTGAAAAAATGGTCAATATTGATGAAATTTTAACATTTAATCTTTTGACTTTAAATGATGGTTGGATGTGAGTTATTACTTTTTCAACTAAAATAAGTGTGTTTAAAGTCATTTCTGTGCCTGAAATTGGTCAAAATTGAAGATTTTGAGTAAGCAAAACTCTGTAAAAATGGCAGTTTTGGTCACTGTGAGGGTTTAAAAAGTGGTTATTCAACATGAGGCCTGATCCAAATGACATTTTGAATCATTTTTGGTAGAGTCCAAAAAATCAATTTTCTGATGAAAAACGATGACCCCGGACCAGTTGAACGTTGAAAAAATGGTCAATATTGATGAAATTTTAACATTTAATCTTTTGTTTTTAAATGACGGTTGGATGTGAGTTATTACTTTTTCAACTAAAATAAGTGTGTTTAAAGTCATTTCTGTGCCTGAAATTGGTCAAAATTGAAGATTCTGAGTAAGCAAAACTCTGTAAAAATGGCAATTTTGGTCACTGTGAGGGTTTAAAAAGTGGTTATTCAACATGAGGCCCGATCCAAATGACATTTTGAATCATTTTTGGTAGAGTCCAAAAAATCAATTTTCTGATGAAAAACGATAACCCCGGACCAGTCGAACGTTGAAAAAATGGTCAATATTGATGAAATTTTAACATTTAATCTTTTGACTTTAAATGATGGTTGGATGTGAGTTATTACTTTTTCAACTAAAATAAGTGTGTTTAAAGTCATTTCTGTGCCTGAAATTGGTCAAAATTGAAGATTTTGAGTAAGCAAAACTCTGTAAAAATGGCAGTTTTGGTCACTGTGAGGGTTTAAAAAGTGGTTATTCAACATGAGGCCTGATCCAAATGACATGTTGAATCATTTTTGGTAGAGTCCAAAAAATCCATTTTCTGATGAAAAACGATGACCCCGGACCAGTCGAACGTTGAAAAAATGGTCAATATTGATGAAATTTTAACATTTAATCTTTTGACTTTAAATGACGGTTGGATGTGAGTTATTACTTTTTCAACTAAAATAAGTGTGTTTAAAGTCATTTCTGTGCCTGAAATTGGTCAAAATTGAAGATTTTGAGTAAGCAAAACTCTGTAAAAATGGCAGTTTTTGTCACTGTGAGGGTTTAAAAAGTGGTTATTCAACATGAGGCCCGATCCAAATGAAATTTTGAATCATTTTTGGTAGAGTCCAAAAAATCAATTTTCTGATGAAAAACGATGACCCCGGACCAGTCAAACGTTGAAAAAATGGTCAATATTGATGAAATTTTAACATTTAATCTTTTGACTTTAAATGACGGTTGGATGTGAGTTATTACTTTTTCAACTGAAATAAGTGTGTTTAAAGTCATTTCTGTGCCTGAAATTGGTCAAAATTGAAGATTTTGAGTAAGCAAAACTCTGTAAAAATGGCAGTTTTTGTCACTGTGAGGGTTTAAAAAGTGGTTATTCAACATGAGGCCTGATCCAAATGACATTTTGAATCATTTTTGGTAGAGTCCAAAAAATCAATTTTCTGATGAAAAACGATGACCCCGGACCAGTCGAACGTTGAAAAAATGGTCAATATTGATGAAATTTAAACATTTAATCTTTTGACTTTAAATGACAGTTGGATGTGAGTTATTACTTTTTCAACTAAAATAAGTGTGTTTAAAGTCATTTCTGTGCCTGAAATTGGTCAAAATTGAAGATTTTGAGTAAGCAAAACTCTGTAAAAATGGCAATTTTGGTCACTGCGAGGGTTTAAAAAGTGGTTATTCAACATGAGGCCCGATCCAAATGACATTTTGAATCATTTTTGGTAGAGTCCAAAAAATCCATTTTCTGATGAAAAACGATGACCCCGGACCAGTCGAACGTTCAAAAAATTGTCAATATTGATGAAATTTTAACATTTAATCTTTTGACTTTAAATGACGGTTGGATGTGAGTTATTACTTTTTCAACTAAAATAAGTGTGTTTAAAGTCATTTCTGTGCCAGAAATTGGTCAAAATTGGAGATTTTGAGTATGAAAAACTCGGTAAAAATGGCAATTTTGGTCACTGTGAGGGTTTAAAAAGTGGTTTTTCAACATGAGGCCCGATCCAAATGACATTTTGAATCATTTTTGGTAGAGTCCAAAAAATCCATTTTCTGATGAAACACCATGACCCCGGACCAGTCGAACGTTGAAAAAATTGTCAATATTGATGAAATTTTAACATTTAATCTTTTGACTTTAAATGACGGTTGGATGTGAGTTATTACTTTTTCAACTAAAATAAGTGTGTTTAAAGTCATTTCTGTGCCTGAAATTGGTCAAAATTGAAGATTTTGAGTAAGCAAAACTCTGAAAAAATGGCAATTTTGGTCACTGTGAGGGTTTAAAAAGTGGTTATTCAACATGAGGCCCGATCCAAATGACATTTTGAATAATTTTTGGTAGAGTCCAAAAAATCAATTTTCTGATGAAAAACGATGACCCCGGACCAGTCGAACGTTGAAAAAATTGTCAATATTGATGAAATTTTAACATTTAATCTTTTGACTTTAAATGACGGTTGGATATGAGGTATTACTTTTTCAACTAAAATAAATGTGTTTAAAGTCATTTCTGTGCCTGAAATTGGTCAAAATTGAAGATTTTGAGTTAGCAAAACTCTGTAAAAATGGCAATTTTGGTCACTGTGAGGGTTTAAAAAGTGGTTATTCAACATGAGGCCCGATCCAAATGACATTTTGAATCATTTTTGGTAGAGTCCAAAAAATCAATTTTCTGATGAAAAACGATGACCCCGGACCAGTCGAACGTTGAAAAAATGGTCAATATTGATGAAATTTTAACATTTAATCTTTTGACTTAAAATGACGGTTGGATGTGAGTTATTACTTTTTCAACTAAAATAAGTGTGTTTAAAGTCATTTCTGTGCCTGAAATTGGTCAAAATTGAAGATTTTGAGTAAGCAAAACTCTGTAAAAATGGCAATTTTGGTCACTGTGAGGGTTTAAAAAGTGGTTATTCAACATGAGGCCCGATCCAAATGACATTTTGAATCATTTTTGGTAGAGTCCAAAAAATCAATTTTCTGATGAAAAACGATGACCCCGGACCAGTCGAACGTTGAAAAAATGGTCAATATTGATGAAATTTTAACATTTAATCTTTTGACTTAAAATGACGGTTGGATGTGAGTTATTACTTTTTCAACTAAAATAAGTGTGTTTAAAGTCATTTCTGTGCCTGAAATTGGTCAAAATTGAAGATTTTGAGTAAGCAAAACTCTGTAAAAATGGCAATTTTGGTCACTGTGAGGGTTTAAAAAGTGGTTATTCAACATGAGGCTCGATCCAAATGACATTTTGAATCATTTTTGGTAGAGTCCAAAAAATCAATTTTCTGATGAAAAACGATGACCCCGGACCAGTCGAACGTTGAAAAAATGGTCAATATTGATGAAATTTTAATATTTCATCTTTTGACTTTAAATGACGGTTGGATGGGAGTTATTACTTTTTCAACTAAAATAAGTGTGTTTAAAGTCATTTCTGTGCCTGAAATTGGTCAAAATTGAAGATTTTGAGTAAGCAAAACTCTGTAAAAATGGCAATTTGGTCACTGTGAGGGTTTAAAAAGTGGTTATTCAACATGAGGCCCGATCCAAATGACATTTTGAATCATTTTTGGTAGAGTCCAAAAAATCAATTTTCTGATTAAAAACGATGACCCCCGACCAGTCGAACGTTGAAAAAATGGTCAATATTGATGAAATTTTAACATTTAATCTTTTGACTTTAAATGACGGTTGGATGTGAGGTATTACTTTTTCAACTAAAATAAGTGTGTTTAAAGTCATTTCTGTGCCTGAAATTGGTCAAAATTGAAGATTTTGAGTAAGCAAAACTCTGTAAAAATGGCAATTTTGGTCACTGTGAGGGTTTAAAAAGTGGTTATTCAACATGAGGCCCGATCCAAATGACATTTTGAATCATTTTTGGTAGAGTCCAAAAAATCCATTTTCTGATGAAACACCATGACCCCGGACCAGTCGAACGTTGAAAAAATGGTCAATATTGATGAAATTTTAACATTTAATCTTTTGACTTTAAATGACGGTTGGATGTGAGTTATTACTTTTTCAACTAAAATAAGTGTGTTTAAAGTCATTTCTGTGCCTGAAATTGGTCAAAATTGAAGATTTTGAGTAAGCAAAACTCTGTAAAAATGGCAATTTTGGTCACTGTGAGGGTTTAAAAAGTGGTTATTCAACATGAGGCCTGATCCAAATGACATTTTGAATCATTTTTGGTAGAGTCCAAAAAATCCATTTTCTGATGAAAAACGATGACCCCGGACCAGTCGAACGTTGAAAAAATGGTCAATATTGATGAAATTTTAACATTTAATCTTTTGACTTTAAATGACGGTTGGATGTGAGTTATTACTTTTTCAACTAAAATAAGTGTGTTTAAAGTCATTTCTGTGCCTGAAATTGGTCAAAATTGAAGAGTTTGAGTAAGCAAAACTCTGTAAAAATTGCAGTTTTGGTCACCGTGAGGGTTTAAAAAGTTGTTATTCAACATGAGGCCTGATCCAAATGACATTTTGAATCATTTTTGGTAGAGTCCAAAAAATCAATTTTCTGATGAAAAACAATGACCCCGGACCAGTCAAACGTTGAAAAAATGGTCAATATTGATGAAATTTTAACATTTAATCTTTTGACTTTAAATGACGGTTGGATGTGAGTTATTACTTTTTCAACTGAAATAAGTGTGTTTAAAGTCATTTCTGTGCCTGAAATTGGTCAAAATTGAAGATTTTGAGTAAGCAAAACTCTGTAAAAATGGCAGTTTTTGTCACTGTGAGGGTTTAAAAAGTGGTTATTCAACATGAGGCCTGATCCAAATGACATTTTTTATCATTTTTGGTAGAGTCCAAAAAATCCATTTTCTGATGAAAAACGATGACCCCGGACCAGTCGAACGTTGAAAAAATGGTCAATATTGATGAAATTTTAACATTTAATCTTTTGACTTTAAATGACGGTTGGATGTGAGTTATTACTTTTTCAACTAAAATAAGTGTGTTTAAAGTCATTTCTGTGCCTGAAATTGGTCAAAATTGAAGATTTTGAGTAAGCAAAACTCTGTAAAAATGGCAATTTTGGTCACTGTGAGGGTTTAAAAAGTGGTTATTCAACATGAGGCCCGATCCAAATGACATTTTGAATCATTTTTGGTAGAGTCCAAAAAATCAATTTTCTGATGAAAAACGATGACCCCGGACCAGTCGAACGTTGAAAAAATGGTCAATATTGATGAAATTTTAACATTTAATCTTTTGACTTTAAATGACGGTTGGATGTGAGTTATTACTTTTTCAACTAAAATAAGTGTGTTTAAAGTCATTTCTGTGCCTGAAATTGGTCAAAATTGAAGATTTTGAGTAAGCAAAACTCTGTAAAAATGGCAGTTTTGGTCACTGTGAGGGTTTAAAAAGTGGTTATTCAACATGAGGCCCGATCCAAATGACATTTTGAATCATTTTTGGTAGAGTCCAAAAAATCAATTTTCTGATGAAAAACGATGACCCCGGACCAGTCGAACGTTGAAAAAATGGTCAATATTGATGAAATTTTAACATTTAATCTTTTGACTTTAAATGATGGTTGGATGTGAGTTATTACTTTTTCAACTAAAATAAGTGTGTTTAAAGTCATTTCTGTGCCTGAAATTGGTTAAAATTGAAGATTTTGAGTAAGCAAAACTCTGTAAAAATGGCAGTTTTGGTCACTGTGAGGGTTTAAAAAGTGGTTATTCAACATGAGGCCTGATCCAAATGACATTTTGAATCATTTTTGGTAGAGTCCAAAAAATCCATTTTCTGATGAAAAACGATGACCCCGGACCAGTTGAACGTTGAAAAAATGGTCAATATTGATGAAATTTTAACATTTGATCTTTTGACTTTAAATGACGGTTGGATGTGAGTTATTACTTTTTCAACTAAAATAAGTGTGTTTAAAGTCATTTCTGTGCCTGAAATTGGTCAAAATTGAAGATTTTGAGTAAGCAAAACTCTGTAAAAATGGCAATTTTGGTCACTGTGAGGGTTTAAAAAGTGGTTATTCAACATGAGGCCCGATCCAAATGACATTTTAAATCATTTTTGGTAGAGTCCAAAAAATCCATTTTCTGATGAAAAACGATGACCCCGGACCAGTCGAACGTTGAAAAAATGGTCAATATTGATGAAATTTTAACATTTAATCTTTTGACTTTAAATGACGGTTGGATGTGAGTTATTACTTTTTCAACTAAAATAAGTGTGTTTAAAGTCATTTCTGTGCCTGAAATTGGTCAAAATTGAAGATTTTGAGTAAGCAAAACTCTGTAAAAATGGCAGTTTTGGTCACTGTGAGGCTTTAAAAAGTGGTAATTCAACATGAGGCCCGATCCAAATGACATTTTGAATCATTTTTGGTGGAGTCCAAAAAATCAATTTTCTGATGAAAAACGATGACCCCGGACCAGTCGAACGTTGAAAAAATGGTCAATATTGATTAAATTTTAACATTTAATCTTTTGACTTTAAATGATGGTTGGATGTGAGTTATTACTTTTTCAACTAAAATAAGTGTGTTTAAAGTCATTTCTGTGCCAGAAATTGGTCAAAATTGGAGATTTTGAGTATGAAAAACTCGGTAAAAATGGCAATTTTGGTCACTGTGAGGGTTTAAAAAGTGGTTATTCAACATGAGGCCCGATCCAAATGACATTTTGAATCATTTTTGGTAGAGTCCAAAAAATCAATTTTCTGATTAAAAACGATGACCCCCGACCAGTCGAACGTTGAAAAAATGGTCAATATTGATGAAATTTTAACATTTAATCTTTTGACTTTAAATGACGGTTGGATGTGAGGTATTACTTTTTCAACTAAAATAAGTGTGTTTAAAGTAATTTCTGTGCCTGAAATTGGTCAAAATTGAAGATTTTGAGTAAGCAAAACTCTGTAAAAATGGCAATTTTGGTCACTGTGAGGGTTTAAAAAGTGGTTATTCAACATGAGGCCCGATCCAAATGACATTTTGAATCATTTTTGGTAGAGTCCAAAAAATCCATTTTCTGATGAAACACCATGACCCCGGACCAGTCGAACGTTGAAAAAATGGTCAATATTGATGAAATTTTAACATTTAATCTTTTGACTTTAAATGACGGTTGGATGTGAGTTATTACTTTTTCAACTAAAATAAGTGTGTTTAAAGTCATTTCTGTGCCTGAAATTGGTCAAAATTGAAGATTTTGAGTAAGCAAAACTCTGTAAAAATGGCAATTTTGGTCACTGTGAGGGTTTAAAAAGTGGTTATTCAACATGAGGCCTGATCCAAATGACATTTTGAATCATTTTTGGTAGAGTCCAAAAAATCCATTTTCTGATGAAAAACGATGACCCCGGACCAGTCGAACGTTGAAAAAATGGTCAATATTGATGAAATTTTAACATTTAATCTTTTGACTTTAAATGACGGTTGGATGTGAGTTATTACTTTTTCAACTAAAATAAGTGTGTTTAAAGTCATTTCTGTGCGTGAAATTGGTCAAAATTGAAGAGTTTGAGTAAGCAAAACTCTGTAAAAATTGCAGTTTTGGTCACCGTGAGGGTTTAAAAAGTGGTTATTCAACATGAGGCCTGATCCAAATGACATTTTGAATCATTTTTGGTAGAGTCCAAAAAATCAATTTTCTGATGAAAAACGATGACCCCGGACCAGTCAAACGTTGAAAACATGGTCAATATTGATGAAATTTTAACATTTAATCTTTTGACTTTAAATGACGGTTGGATGTGAGTTATTACTTTTTCAACTGAAATAAGTGTGTTTAAAGTCATTTCTGTGCCTGAAATTGGTCAAAATTGAAGATTTTGAGTAAGCAAAACTCTGTAAAAATGGCAGTTTTTGTCACTGTGAGGGTTTAAAAAGTGGTTATTCAACATGAGGCCTGATCCAAATGACATTTTTTATCATTTTTGGTAGAGTCCAAAAAATCCATTTTCTGATGAAAAACGATGACCCCGGACCAGTCGAACGTTGAAAAAATGGTCAATATTGATGAAATTTTAACATTTAATCTTTTGACTTTAAATGACGGTTGGATGTGAGTTATTACTTTTTCAACTAAAATAAGTGTGTTTAAAGTCATTTCTGTGCCTGAAATTGGTCAAAATTGAAGATTTTGAGTAAGCAAAACTCTGTAAAAATGGCAATTTTGGTCACTGTGAGGGTTTAAAAAGTGGTTATTCAACATGAGGCCCGATCCAAATGACATTTTGAATCATTTTTGGTAGAGTCCAAAAAATCAATTTTCTGATGAAAAACGATGACCCCGGACCAGTCGAGCGTTGAAAAAATGGTCAATATTGATGAAATTTTAACATTTAATCTTTTGACTTTAAATGACGGTTGGATGTGAGTTATTACTTTTTCAACTAAAATAAGTGTGTTTAAAGTCATTTCTGTGCCTGAAATTGGTCAAAATTGAAGATTTTGAGTAAGCAAAACTCTGTAAAAATGGCAGTTTTGGTCACTGTGAGGGTTTAAAAAGTGGTTATTCAACATGAGGCCCGATCCAAATGACATTTTGAATCATTTTTGGTAGAGTCCAAAAAATTCAATTTTCTGATGAAAAACGATGACCCCGGACCAGTCGAACGTTGAAAAAATGGTCAATATTGATGAAATTTTAACATTTAATCTTTTGACTTTAAATGACGGTTGGATGTGAGTTATTACTTTTTCAACTAAAATAAGTGTGTTTAAAGTCATTTCTGTGCCTGAAATTGGTCAAAATTGAAGATTTTGAGTAAGCAAAACTCTGTAAAAATGGCAGTTTTGGTCACTGCGAGGGTTTAAAAAGTGGTTATTCAACATGAGGCCCGATCCAAATGACATTTTGAATCATTTTTGGTAGAGTCCAAAAAATCAATTTTCTGATTAAAAACGATGACCCCCGACCAGTCGAACGTTGAAAAAATGGTCAATATTGATGAAATTTTAACATTTAATCTTTTGACTTTAAATGACGGTTGGATGTGAGGTATTACTTTTTCAACTAAAATAAGTGTGTTTAAAGTCATTTCTGTGCCTGAAATTGGTCAAAATTGAAGATTTTGAGTAAGCAAAACTCTGTAAAAATGGCAATTTTGGTCACTGTGAGGGTTTAAAAAGTGGTTATTCAACATGAGGCCCGATCCAAATGACATTTTGAATCATTTTTGGTAGAGTCCAAAAAATCCATTTTCTGATGAAACACCATGACCCCGGACCAGTCGAACGTTGAAAAAATGGTCAATATTGATGAAATTTTAACATTTAATCTTTTGACTTTAAATGACGGTTGGATGTGAGTTATTACTTTTTCAACTAAAATAAGTGTGTTTAAAGTCATTTCTGTGCCTGAAATTGGTCAAAATTGAAGATTTTGAGTAAGCAAAACTCTGTAAAAATGGCAATTTTGGTCACTGTGAGGGTTTAAAAAGTGGTTATTCAACATGAGGCCTGATCCAAATGACATTTTGAATCATTTTTGGTAGAGTCCAAAAAATCCATTTTCTGATGAAAAACGATGACCCCGGACCAGTCGAACGTTGAAAAAATGGTCAATATTGATGAAATTTTAACATTTAATCTTTTGACTTTAAATGACGGTTGGATGTGAGTTATTACTTTTTCAACTAAAATAAGTGTGTTTAAAGTCATTTCTGTGCCTGAAATTGGTCAAAATTGAAGAGTTTGAGTAAGCAAAACTCTGTAAAAATTGCAGTTTTGGTCACCGTGAGGGTTTAAAAAGTTGTTATTCAACATGAGGCCTGATCCAAATGACATTTGGAATCATTTTTGGTAGAGTCCAAAAAATCAATTTTCTGATGAAAAACGATGACCCCGGACCAGTCAAACGTTGAAAAAATGGTCAATATTGATGAAATTTTAACATTTAATCTTTTGACTTTAAATGACGGTTGGATGTGAGTTATTACTTTTTCAACTGAAATAAGTGTGTTTAAAGTCATTTCTGTGCCTGAAATTGGTCAAAATTGAAGATTTTGAGTAAGCAAAACTCTGTAAAAATGGCAGTTTTTGTCACTGTGAGGGTTTAAAAAGTGGTTATTCAACATGAGGCCTGATCCAAATGACATTTTTTATCATTTTTGGTAGAGTCCAAAAAATCCATTTTCTGATGAAAAACGATGACCCCGGACCAGTCAAACGTTGAAAAAATGGTCAATATTGATGAAATTTTAACATTTAATCTTTTGACTTTAAATGACGGTTGGATGTGAGTTATTACTTTTTCAACTAAAATAAGTGTGTTTAAAGTCATTTCTGTGCCTGAAATTGGTCAAAATTGAAGATTTTGAGTAAGCAAAACTCTGTAAAAATGGCAATTTTGGTCACTGTGAGGGTTTAAAAAGTGGTTATTCAACATGAGGCCCGATCCAAATGACATTTTGAATCATTTTTGGTAGAGTCCAAAAAATCAATTTTCTGATGAAAAACGATGACCCCCGACCAGTCGAACGTTGAAAAAATGGTCAATATTGATGAAATTTTAACATTTAATCTTTTGACTTTAAATGACGGTTGGATGTGAGGTATTACTTTTTCAACTAAAATAAGTGTGTTTAAAGTCATTTCTGTGCCTGAAAGTGGTCAAAATTGAAGATTTTGAGTAAGCAAAACTCTGTAAAAATGGCAATTTTGGTCACTGTGAGGGTTTAAAAAGTGGTTATTCAACATGAGGCCCGATCCAAATGACATTTTGAATCATTTTTGGTAGAGTCCAAAAAATCCATTTTCTGATGAAACACCATGACCCCGGACCAGTCGAACGTTGAAAAAATGGTCAATATTGATGAAATTTTAACATTTAATCTTTTGACTTTAAATGACGGTTGGATGTGAGTTATTACTTTTTCAACTAAAATAAGTGTGTTTAAAGTCATTTCTGTGCCTGAAATTGGTCAAAATTGAAGATTTTGAGTAAGCAAAACTCTGTAAAAATGGCAATTTTGGTCACTGTGAGGGTTTAAAAAGTGGTTATTCAACATGAGGCCTGATCCAAATGACATTTTGAATCATTTTTGGTAGAGTCCAAAAAATCCATTTTCTGATGAAAAACGATGACCCCGGACCAGTCGAACGTTGAAAAAATGGTCAATATTGATGAAATTTTAACATTTAATCTTTTGACTTTAAATGACGGTTGGATGTGAGTTATTACTTTTTCAACTAAAATAAGTGTGTTTAAAGTCCTTTCTGTGCCTGAAATTGGTCAAAATTGAAGATTTTGAGTAAGCAAAACTCTGTAAAAATGGCAGTTTTGGTCACTGTGAGGGTTTAAAAAGTGGTTATTCAACATGAGGCCCGATCCAAATGACATTTTGAATCATTTTTGGTAGAGTCCAAAAAATCAATTTTCTGATGAAAAACGATGACCCCGGACCAGTCGAACGTTGAAAAAATGGTCAATATTGATGAAATTTTAATATTTAATCTTTTCACTTTAAATGACGGTTGGATGTGAGTTATTACTTTTTCAACTAAAATAAGTGTGTTTAAAGTCATTTCTGTGCCTGAAATTGGTCAAAATTGAAGATTTTGAGAAAGCAAAACTCTGTAAAAATGGCAGTTTTGGTCACTGCGAGGGTTTAAAAAGTGGTTATTCAACATGAGGCCCGATCCAAATGACATTTTGAATCATTTTTGGTAGAGTCCAAAAAATCAATTTTCTGATGAAAAACGATGACCCCGGACCAGTCGAACGTTCAAAAAATGGTCAATATTGATGAAATTTTAACATTTAATCTTTTGACTTTAAATGACGGTTGGATTTGAGTTATTACTTTTTCAACTAAAATAAGTGTGTTTAAAGTCATTTCTGTGCCAGAAATTGGTCAAAATTAAAGATTTTGAGTAAGCAAAACTCTGTAAAAATGGCAATTTTGGTCACTGTGAGGGTTTAAAAAGTGGTTATTCAACATGAGGCCCGATCCAAATGACATTTTGAATCATTTTTGGTAGAGTCCAAAAAATCAATTTTCTGATGAAAAACGATGACCCCGGACCAGTCGAACGTTCAAAAAATGGTCAATATTGATGAAATTTTAACATTTAATCTTTTGACTTTAAATGACGGTTGGATGTGAGTTATTACTTTTTCAACTAAAATAAGTGTGTTTAAAGTCATTTCTGTGCCAGAAATTGGTCAAAATTAAAGATTTTGAGTAAGCAAAACTCTGTAAAAATGGCAATTTTGGTCACTGTGAGGGTTTAAAAAGTGGTTATTCAACATGAGGCCCGATCCAAATGACATTTTGAATCATTTTTGGTAGAGTCCAAAAAATCAATTTTCTGATGAAAAACGATGACCCCGGACCAGTCGAACGTTGAAAAAATGGTCAATATTGATTAAATTTTAACATTTAATCTTTTGACTTTAAATGATGGTTGGATGTGAGTTATTACTTTTTCAACTAAAATAAGTGTGTTTAAAGTCATTTCTGTGCCTGAAATTGGTCAAAATTGAAGATTTTGAGTAAGCAAAACTCTGTAAAAATGGCAGTTTTGGTCACTGTGAGGGTTTAAAAAGTGGTTATTCAACATGAGGCCTGATCCAAATGACATTTTGAATCATTTTTGGTAGAGTCCAAAAAATCAATTTTCTGATGAAAAACGATGACCCCGGACCAGTTGAACGTTGAAAAAATGGTCAATATTGATGAAATTTTAACATTTAATCTTTTGTTTTTAAATGACGGTTGGATGTGAGTTATTACTTTTTCAACTAAAATAAGTGTGTTTAAAGTCATTTCTGTGCCTGAAATTGGTCAAAATTGAAGATTCTGAGTAAGCAAAACTCTGTAAAAATGGCAATTTTGGTCACTGTGAGGGTTTAAAAAGTGGTTATTCAACATGAGGCCCGATCCAAATGACATTTTGAATCATTTTTGGTAGAGTCCAAAAAATCAATTTTCTGATGAAAAACGATAACCCCGGACCAGTCGAACGTTGAAAAAATGGTCAATATTGATGAAATTTTAACATTTAATCTTTTGACTTTAAATGATGGTTGGATGTGAGTTATTACTTTTTCAACTAAAATAAGTGTGTTTAAAGTCATTTCTGTGCCTGAAATTGGTCAAAATTGAAGATTTTGAGTAAGCAAAACTCTGTAAAAATGGCAGTTTTTGTCACTGTGAGGGTTTAAAAAGTGGTTATTCAACATGAGGCCTGATCCAAATGACATTTTGAATCATTTTTGGTAGAGTCCAAAAAATCAATTTTCTGATGAAAAACGATGACCCCGGACCAGTTGAACGTTGAAAAAATGGTCAATATTGATGAAATTTTAACATTTAATCTTTTGTTTTTAAATGACGGTTGGATGTGAGTTATTACTTTTTCAACTAAAATAAGTGTGTTTAAAGTCATTTCTGTGCCTGAAATTGGTCAAAATTGAAGATTCTGAGTAAGCAAAACTCTGTAAAAATGGCAATTTTGGTCACTGTGAGGGTTTAAAAAGTGGTTATTCAACATGAGGCCCGATCCAAATGACATTTTGAATCATTTTTGGTAGAGTCCAAAAAATCAATTTTCTGATGAAAAACGATAACCCCGGACCAGTCGAACGTTGAAAAAATGGTCAATATTGATGAAATTTTAACATTTAATCTTTTGACTTTAAATGATGGTTGGATGTGAGTTATTACTTTTTCAACTAAAATAAGTGTGTTTAAAGTCATTTCTGTGCCTGAAATTGGTCAAAATTGAAGATTTTGAGTAAGCAAAACTCTGTAAAAATGGCAGTTTTGGTCACTGTGAGGGTTTAAAAAGTGGTTATTCAACATGAGGCCTGATCCAAATGACATGTTGAATCATTTTTGGTAGAGTCCAAAAAATCCATTTTCTGATGAAAAACGATGACCCCGGACCAGTCGAACGTTGAAAAAATGGTCAATATTGATGAAATTTTAACATTTAATCTTTTGACTTTAAATGACGGTTGGATGTGAGTTATTACTTTTTCAACTAAAATAAGTGTGTTTAAAGTCATTTCTGTGCCTGAAATTGGTCAAAATTGAATATTTTGAGTAAGCAAAACTCTGTAAAAATGGCAGTTTTGGTCACTGCGAGGGTTTAAAAAGTGGTTATTCAACATGAGGCCCGATCCAAATGACATTTTGAATCATTTTTGGTAGAGTCCAAAAAAATCAATTTTCTGATGAAAAACGATGACCCCGGACCAGTCGAACGTTGAAAAAATGGTCAATATTGATGAAATTTTAACATTTAATCTTTTGACTTTAAATGACGGTTGGATGTGAGTTATTACTTTTTCAACTAAAATAAGTGTGTTTAAAGTCATTTCTGTGCCTGAAATTGGTCAAAATTGAAGATTTTGAGTAAGCAAAACTCTGTAAAAATGGCAGTTTTGGTCACTGTGAGGGTTTAAAAAGTGGTTATTCAACATGAGGCCTGATCCAAATGACATTTTGAATCATTTTTGGTAGAGTCCAAAAAATCCATTTTCTGATGAAAAACGATGACCCCGGACCAGTCGAACGTTGAAAAAATGGTCAATATTGATGAAATTTAAACATTTAATCTTTTGACTTTAAATGACAGTTGGATGTGAGTTATTACTTTTTCAACTAAAATAAGTGTGTTTAAAGTCATTTCTGTGCCTGAAATTGGTCAAAATTGAAGATTTTGAGTAAGCAAAACTCTGTAAAAATGGCAGTTTTGGTCACTGTGAGGGTTTAAAAAGTGGGTATTCAACATGAGGCCTGATCCAAATGACATGTTGAATCATTTTTGGTAGAGTCCAAAAAATCCATTTTCTGATGAAAAACGATGACCCCGGACCAGTTGAACGTTGAAAAAATTTTCAATATTGATGAAATTTTAATATTTAATCTTTTCACTTTAAATGACGGTTGGATGTGAGTTATTACTTTTTCAACTAAAATAAGTGTGTTTAAAGTCATTTCTGTGCCTGAAATTGGTCAAAATTGAAGATTTTGAGTAAGCAAAACTCTGTAAAAATGGCAGTTTTTGTCACTGTGAGGGTTTAAAAAGTGGTTATTCAACATGAGGCCCGATCCAAATGAAATTTTGAATCATTTTTGGTAGAGTCCAAAAAATCAATTTTCTGATGAAAAACGATGACCCCGGACCAGTCAAACGTTGAAAAAATGGTCAATATTGATGAAATTTTAACATTTAATCTTTTGACTTTAAATGACGGTTGGATGTGAGTTATTACTTTTTCAACTGAAATAAGTGTGTTTAAAGTCATTTCTGTGCCTGAAATTGGTCAAAATTGAAGATTTTGAGTAAGCAAAACTCTGTAAAAATGGCAGTTTTTGTCACTGTGAGGGTTTAAAAAGTGGTTATTCAACATGAGGCCTGATCCAAATGACATTTTGAATCATTTTTGGTAGAGTCCAAAAAATCCATTTTCTGATGAAAAACGATGACCCCGGACCAGTCGAACGTTCAAAAAATTGTCAATATTGATGAAATTTTAACATTTAATCTTTTGACTTTAAATGACGGTTGGATGTGAGTTATTACTTTTTCAACTAAAATAAGTGTGTTTAAAGTCATTTCTGTGCCAGAAATTGGTCAAAATTGGAGATTTTGAGTATGAAAAACTCGGTAAAAATGGCAATTTTGGTCACTGTGAGGGTTTAAAAAGTGGTTTTTCAACATGAGGCTCGATCCAAATGACATTTTGAATCATTTTTGGTAGAGTCCAAAAAATCCATTTTCTGATGAAACACCATGACCCCGGACCAGTCGAACGTTGAAAAAATTGTCAATATTGATGAAATTTTAACATTTAATCTTTTGACTTTAAATGACGGTTGGATGTGAGTTATTACTTTTTCAACTAAAATAAGTGTGTTTAAAGTCATTTCTGTGCCTGAAATTGGTCAAAATTGAAGATTTTGAGTAAGCAAAACTCTGAAAAAATGGCAATTTTGGTCACTGTGAGGGTTTAAAAAGTGGTTATTCAACATGAGGCCCGATCCAAATGACATTTTGAATAATTTTTGGTAGAGTCCAAAAAATCAATTTTCTGATGAAAAACGATGACCCCGGACCAGTCGAACGTTGAAAAAATTGTCAATATTGATGAAATTTTAACATTTAATCTTTTGACTTTAAATGACGGTTGGATATGAGGTATTACTTTTTCAACTAAAATAAATGTGTTTAAAGTCATTTCTGTGCCTGAAATTGGTCAAAATTGAAGATTTTGAGTTAGCAAAACTCTGTAAAAATGGCAATTTTGGTCACTGTGAGGGTTTAAAAAGTGGTTATTCAACATGAGGCCCGATCCAAATGACATTTTGAATCATTTTTGGTAGAGTCCAAAAAATCAATTTTCTGATGAAAAACGATGACCCCGGACCAGTCGAACGTTGAAAAAATGGTCAATATTGATGAAATTTTAACATTTAATCTTTTGACTTAAAATGACGGTTGGATGTGAGTTATTACTTTTTCAACTAAAATAAGTGTGTTTAAAGTCATTTCTGTGCCTGAAATTGGTCAAAATTGAAGATTTTGAGTAAGCAAAACTCTGTAAAAATGGCAATTTTGGTCACTGTGAGGGTTTAAAAAGTGGTTATTCAACATGAGGCCCGATCCAAATGATATTTTGAATCATTTTTGGTAGAGTCCAAAAAATCAATTTTCTGATGAAAAACGATGACCCCGGACCAGTCGAACGTTGAAAAAATGGTCAATATTGATGAAATTTTAACATTTAATCTTTTGACTTAAAATGACGGTTGGATGTGAGTTATTACTTTTTCAACTAAAATAAGTGTGTTTAAAGTCATTTCTGTGCCTGAAATTGGTCAAAATTGAAGATTTTGAGTAAGCAAAACTCTGTAAAAATGGCAATTTTGGTCACTGCGAGGGTTTAAAAAGTGGTTATTCAACATGAGGCTCGATCCAAATGACATTTTGAATCATTTTTGGTAGAGTCCAAAAAATCAATTTTCTGATGAAAAACGATGACCCCGGACCAGTCGAACGTTGAAAAAATGGTCAATATTGATGAAATTTTAATATTTCATCTTTTGACTTTAAATGACGGTTGGATGGGAGTTATTACTTTTTCAACTAAAATAAGTGTGTTTAAAGTCATTTCTGTGCCTGAAATTGGTCAAAATTGAAGATTTTGAGTAAGCAAAACTCTGTAAAAATGGCAATTTGGTCACTGTGAGGGTTTAAAAAGTGGTTATTCAACATGAGGCCCGATCCAAATGACATTTTGAATCATTTTTGGTAGAGTCCAAAAAATCAATTTTCTGATTAAAAACGATGACCCCCGACCAGTCGAACGTTGAAAAAATGGTCAATATTGATGAAATTTTAACATTTAATCTTTTGACTTTAAATGACGGTTGGATGTGAGGTATTACTTTTTCAACTAAAATAAGTGTGTTTAAAGTCATTTCTGTGCCTGAAATTGGTCAAAATTGAAGATTTTGAGTAAGCAAAACTCTGTAAAAATGGCAATTTTGGTCACTGTGAGGGTTTAAAAAGTGGTTATTCAACATGAGGCCCGATCCAAATGACATTTTGAATCATTTTTGGTAGAGTCCAAAAAATCCATTTTCTGATGAAACACCATGACCCCGGACCAGTCGAACGTTGAAAAAATGGTCAATATTGATGAAATTTTAACATTTAATCTTTTGACTTTAAATGACGGTTGGATGTGAGTTATTACTTTTTCAACTAAAATAAGTGTGTTTAAAGTCATTCCTGTGCCTGAAATTGGTCAAAATTGAAGATTTTGAGTAAGCAAAACTCTGTAAAAATGGCAGTTTTTGTCACTGTGAGGGTTTAAAAAGTGGTTATTCAACATGAGGCCTGATCCAAATGACATTTTTTATCATTTTTGGTAGAGTCCAAAAAATCCATTTTCTGATGAAAAACGATGACCCCGGACCAGTCGAACGTTGAAAAAATGGTCAATATTGATGAAATTTTAACATTTAATCTTTTGACTTTAAATGACGGTTGGATGTGAGTTATTACTTTTTCAACTAAAATAAGTGTGTTTAAAGTCATTTCTGTGCCTGAAATTGGTCAAAATTGAAGATTTTGAGTAAGCAAAACTCTGTAAAAATGGCAATTTTGGTCACTGTGAGGGTTTAAAACGTGGTTATTCAACATGAGGCCCGATCCAAATGACATTTTGAATCATTTTTGGTAGAGTCCAAAAAATCAATTTTCTGATGAAAAACGATGACCCCGGACCAGTCGAACGTTGAAAAAATGGTCAATATTGATGAAATTTTAACATTTAATCTTTTGACTTTAAATGACGGTTGGATGTGAGTTATTACTTTTTCAACTAAAATAAGTGTGTTTAAAGTCATTTCTGTGCCTGAAATTGGTCAAAATTGAAGATTTTGAGTAAGCAAAACTCTGTAAAAATGGCAGTTTTGGTCACTGTGAGGGTTTAAAAAGTGGTTATTCAACATGAGGCCCGATCCAAATGACATTTTGAATCATTTTTGGTAGAGTCCAAAAAATCAATTTTCTGATGAAAAACGATGACCCCGGACCAGTCGAACGTTGAAAAAATGGTCAATATTGATGAAATTTTAACATTTAATCTTTTGACTTTAAATGATGGTTGGATGTGAGTTATTACTTTTTCAACTAAAATAAGTGTGTTTAAAGTCATTTCTGTGCCTGAAATTGGTTAAAATTGAAGATTTTGAGTAAGCAAAACTCTGTAAAAATGGCAGTTTTGGTCACTGTGAGGGTTTAAAAAGTGGTTATTCAACATGAGGCCTGATCCAAATGACATTTTGAATCATTTTTGGTAGAGTCCAAAAAATCCATTTTCTGATGAAAAACGATGACCCCGGACCAGTTGAACGTTGAAAAAATGGTCAATATTGATGAAATTTTAACATTTGATCTTTTGACTTTAAATGACGGTTGGATGTGAGTTATTACTTTTTCAACTAAAATAAGTGTGTTTAAAGTCATTTCTGTGCCTGAAATTGGTCAAAATTGAAGATTTTGAGTAAGCAAAACTCTGTAAAAATGGCAATTTTGGTCACTGTGAGGGTTTAAAAAGTGGTTATTCAACATGAGGCCCGATCCAAATGACATTTTAAATCATTTTTGGTAGAGTCCAAAAAATCCATTTTCTGATGAAAAACGATGACCCCGGACCAGTCGAACGTTGAAAAAATGGTCAATATTGATGAAATTTTAACATTTAATCTTTTGACTTTAAATGACGGTTGGATGTGAGTTATTACTTTTTCAACTAAAATAAGTGTGTTTAAAGTCATTTCTGTGCCTGAAATTGGTCAAAATTGAAGATTTTGAGTAAGCAAAACTCTGTAAAAATGGCAGTTTTGGTCACTGTGAGGCTTTAAAAAGTGGTAATTCAACATGAGGCCCGATCCAAATGACATTTTGAATCATTTTTGGTGGAGTCCAAAAAATCAATTTTCTGATGAAAAACGATGACCCCGGACCAGTCGAACGTTGAAAAAATGGTCAATATTGATTAAATTTTAACATTTAATCTTTTGACTTTAAATGATGGTTGGATGTGAGTAATTACTTTTTCAACTAAAATAAGTGTGTTTAAAGTCATTTCTGTGCCAGAAATTGGTCAAAATTGGAGATTTTGAGTATGAAAAACTCGGTAAAAATGGCAATTTTGGTCACTGTGAGGGTTTAAAAAGTGGTTATTCAACATGAGGCCCGATCCAAATGACATTTTGAATCATTTTTGGTAGAGTCCAAAAAATCAATTTTCTGATTAAAAACGATGACCCCCGACCAGTCGAACGTTGAAAAAATGGTCAATATTGATGAAATTTTAACATTTAATCTTTTGACTTTAAATGACGGTTGGATGTGAGGTATTACTTTTTCAACTAAAATAAGTGTGTTTAAAGTAATTTCTGTGCCTGAAATTGGTCAAAATTGAAGATTTTGAGTAAGCAAAACTCTGTAAAAATGGCAATTTTGGTCACTGTGAGGGTTTAAAAAGTGGTTATTCAACATGAGGCCCGATCCAAATGACATTTTGAATCATTTTTGGTAGAGTCCAAAAAATCCATTTTCTGATGAAACACCATGACCCCGGACCAGTCGAACGTTGAAAAAATGGTCAATATTGATGAAATTTTAACATTTAATCTTTTGACTTTAAATGACGGTTGGATGTGAGTTATTACTTTTTCAACTAAAATAAGTGTGTTTAAAGTCATTTCTGTGCCTGAAATTGGTCAAAATTGAAGATTTTGAGTAAGCAAAACTCTGTAAAAATGGCAATTTTGGTCACTGTGAGGGTTTAAAAAGTGGTTATTCAACATGAGGCCTGATCCAAATGACATTTTGAATCATTTTTGGTAGAGTCCAAAAAATCCATTTTCTGATGAAAAACGATGACCCCGGACCAGTCGAACGTTGAAAAAATGGTCAATATTGATGAAATTTTAACATTTAATCTTTTGACTTTAAATGACGGTTGGATGTGAGTTATTACTTTTTCAACTAAAATAAGTGTGTTTAAAGTCATTTCTGTGCCTGAAATTGGTCAAAATTGAAGAGTTTGAGTAAGCAAAACTCTGTAAAAATTGCAGTTTTGGTCACCGTGAGGGTTTAAAAAGTGGTTATTCAACATGAGGCCTGATCCAAATGACATTTTGAATCATTTTTGGTAGAGTCCAAAAAATCAATTTTCTGATGAAAAACGATGACCCCGGACCAGTCAAACGTTGAAAAAATGGTCAATATTGATGAAATTTTAACATTTAATCTTTTGACTTTAAATGACGGTTGGATGTGAGTTATTACTTTTTCAACTGAAATAAGTGTGTTTAAAGTCATTTCTGTGCCTGAAATTGGTCAAAATTGAAGATTTTGAGTAAGCAAAACTCTGTAAAAATGGCAGTTTTTGTCACTGTGAGGGTTTAAAAAGTGGTTATTCAACATGAGGCCTGATCCAAATGACATTTTTTATCATTTTTGGTAGAGTCCAAAAAATCCATTTTCTGATGAAAAACGATGACCCCGGACCAGTCGAACGTTGAAAAAATGGTCAATATTGATGAAATTTTAACATTTAATCTTTTGACTTTAAATGACGGTTGGATGTGAGTTATTACTTTTTCAACTAAAATAAGTGTGTTTAAAGTCATTTCTGTGCCTGAAATTGGTCAAAATTGAAGATTTTGAGTAAGCAAAACTCTGTAAAAATGGCAATTTTGGTCACTGTGAGGGTTTAAAAAGTGGTTATTCAACATGAGGCCCGATCCAAATGACATTTTGAATCATTTTTGGTAGAGTCCAAAAAATCAATTTTCTGATGAAAAACGATGACCCCGGACCAGTCGAACGTTGAAAAAATGGTCAATATTGATGAAATTTTAACATTTAATCTTTTGACTTTAAATGATGGTTGGATGTGAGTTATTACTTTTTCAACTAAAATAAGTGTGTTTAAAGTCATTTCTGTGCCTGAAATTGGTCAAAATTGAAGATTTTGAGTAAGCAAAACTCTGTAAAAATGGCAGTTTTGGTCACTGCGAGGGTTTAAAAAGTGGTTATTCAACATGAGGCCCGATCCAAATGACATTTTGAATCATTTTTGGTAGAGTCCAAAAAATCAATTTTCTGATTAAAAACGATGACCCCCGACCAGTCGAACGTTGAAAAAATGGTCAATATTGATGAAATTTTAACATTTAATCTTTTGACTTTAAATGACGGTTGGATGTGAGGTATTACTTTTTCAACTAAAATAAGTGTGTTTAAAGTCATTTCTGTGCCTGAAATTGGTCAAAATTGAAGATTTTGAGTAAGCAAAACTCTGTAAAAATGGCAATTTTGGTCACTGTGAGGGTTTAAAAAGTGGTTATTCAACATGAGGCCCGATCCAAATGACATTTTGAATCATTTTTGGTAGAGTCCAAAAAATCCATTTTCTGATGAAACACCATGACCCCGGACCAGTCGAACGTTGAAAAAATGGTCAATATTGATGAAATTTTAACATTTAATCTTTTGACTTTAAATGACGGTTGGATGTGAGTTATTACTTTTTCAACTAAAATAAGTGTGTTTAAAGTCATTTCTGTGCCTGAAATTGGTCAAAATTGAAGAGTTTGAGTAAGCAAAACTCTGTAAAAATGGCAATTTTGGTCACTGTGAGGGTTTAAAAAGTGGTTATTCAACATGAGGCCTGATCCAAATGACATTTGGAATCATTTTTGGTAGAGTCCAAAAAATCAATTTTCTGATGAAAAACGATGACCCCGGACCAGTCAAACGTTGAAAAAATGGTCAATATTGATGAAATTTTAACATTTAATCTTTTGACTTTAAATGACGGTTGGATGTGAGTTATTACTTTTTCAACTGAAATAAGTGTGTTTAAAGTCATTTCTGTGCCTGAAATTGGTCAAAATTGAAGATTTTGAGTAAGCAAAACTCTGTAAAAATGGCAGTTTTTGTCACTGTGAGGGTTTAAAAAGTGGTTATTCAACATGAGGCCTGATCCAAATGACATTTTTTATCATTTTTGGTAGAGTCCAAAAAATCCATTTTCTGATGAAAAACGATGACCCCGGACCAGTCGAACGTTGAAAAAATGGTCAATATTGATGAAATTTTAACATTTAATCTTTTGACTTTAAATGACGGTTGGATGTGAGTTATTACTTTTTCAACTAAAATAAGTGTGTTTAAAGTCATTTCTGTGCCTGAAATTGGTCAAAATTGAAGATTTTGAGTAAGCAAAACTCTGTAAAAATGGCAATTTTGGTCACTGTGAGGGTTTAAAAAGTGGTTATTCAACATGAGGCCCGATCCAAATGACATTTTGAATCATTTTTGGTAGAGTCCAAAAAATCAATTTTCTGATGAAAAACGATGACCCCGGAACAGTCGAACGTTGAAAAAATGGTCAATATTGATGAAATTTTAACATTTAATCTTTTGACTTTAAATGACGGTTGGATGTGAGTTATTACTTTTTCAACTAAAATAAGTGTGTTTAAAGTCATTTCTGTGCCTGAAATTGGTCAAAATTGAAGATTTTGAGTAAGCAAAACTCTGTAAAAATGGCAGTTTTGGTCACTGTGAGGGTTTAAAAAGTGGTTATTCAACATGAGGCCCGATCCAAATGACATTTTGAATCATTTTTGGTAGAGTCCAAAAAATCAATTTTCTGATGAAAAACGATGACCCCGGACCAGTCGAACGTTGAAAAAATGGTCAATATTGATGAAATTTTAACATTTAATCTTTTGACTTTAAATGATGGTTGGATGTGAGTTATTACTTTTTCAACTAAAATAAGTGTGTTTAAAGTCATTTCTGTGCCTGAAATTGGTTAAAATTGAAGATTTTGAGTAAGCAAAACTCTGTAAAAATGGCAGTTTTGGTCACTGTGAGGGTTTAAAAAGTGGTTATTCAACATGAGGCCTGATCCAAATGACAATTTGAATCATTTTTGGTAGAGTCCAAAAAATCAATTTTCTGATGAAAAACGATGACCCCGGACCAGTTGAACGTTGAAAAAATGGTCAATATTGATGAAATTTTAACATTTAATCTTTTGACTTTAAATGACGGTTGGATGTGAGTTATTACTTTTTCAACTAAAATAAGTGTGTTTAAAGTCATTTCTGTGCCTGAAATTGGTCAAAATTGAAGATTTTGAGTAAGCAAAACTCTGTAAAAATGGCAATTTTGGTCACTGTGAGGGTTTAAAAAGTGGTTATTCAACATGAGGCCCGATCCAAATGACATTTTAAATCATTTTTGGTAGAGTCCAAAAAATCCATTTTCTGATGAAAAACGATGACCCCGGACCAGTCGAACGTTGAAAAAATGGTCAATATTGATGAAATTTTAACATTTAATCTTTTGACTTTAAATGACGGTTGGATGTGAGTTATTACTTTTTCAACTAAAATAAGTGTGTTTAAAGTCATTTCTGTGCCTGAAATTGGTCAAAATTGAAGAGTTTGAGTAAGCAAAACTCTGTAAAAATTGCAGTTTTGGTCACCGTGAGGGTTTAAAAAGTTGTTATTCAACATGAGGCCTGATCCAAATGACATTTTGAATCATTTTTGGTAGAGTCCAAAAAATCAATTTTCTGATGAAAAACGATGACCCCGGACCAGTCAAACGTTGAAAAAATGGTCAATATTGATGAAATTTTAACATTTAATCTTTTGACTTTAAATGACGGTTGGATGTGAGTTATTACTTTTTCAACTGAAATAAGTGTGTTTAAAGTCATTTCTGTGCCTGAAATTGGTCAAAATTGAAGATTTTGAGTAAGCAAAACTCTGTAAAAATGGCAGTTTTTGTCACTGTGAGGGTTTAAAAAGTGGTTATTCAACATGAGGCCTGATCCAAATGACATTTTTTATCATTTTTGGTAGAGTCCAAAAAATCCATTTTCTGATGAAAAACGATGACCCCGGACCAGTCGAACGTTGAAAAAATGGTCAATATTGATGACATTTTAACATTTAATCTTTTGACTTTAAATGACGGTTGGATGTGAGTTATTACTTTTTCAACTAAAATAAGTGTGTTTAAAGTCATTTCTGTGCCTGAAATTGGTCAAAATTGAAGATTTTGAGTAAGCAAAACTCTGTAAAAATGGCAATTTTGGTCACTGTGAGGGTTTAAAAAGTGGTTATTCAACATGAGGCCCGATCCAAATGACATTTTGAATCATTTTTGGTAGAGTCCAAAAAATCAATTTTCTGATGAAAAACGATGACCCCGGAACAGTCGAACGTTGAAAAAATGGTCAATATTGATGAAATTTTAACATTTAATCTTTTGACTTTAAATGACGGTTGGATGTGAGTTATTACTTTTTCAACTAAAATAAGTGTGTTTAAAGTCATTTCTGTGCCTGAAATTGGTCAAAATTGAAGATTTTGAGTAAGCAAAACTCTGTAAAAATGGCAGTTTTGGTCACTGTGAGGGTTTAAAAAGTGGTTATTCAACATGAGGCCCGATCCAAATGACATTTTGAATCATTTTTGGTAGAGTCCAAAAAATCAATTTTCTGATGAAAAACGATGACCCCGGACCAGTCGAACGTTGAAAAAATGGTCAATATTGATGAAATTTTAACATTTAATCTTTTGACTTTAAATGATGGTTGGATGTGAGTTATTACTTTTTCAACTAAAATAAGTGTGTTTAAAGTCATTTCTGTGCCTGAAATTGGTTAAAATTGAAGATTTTGAGTAAGCAAAACTCTGTAAAAATGGCAGTTTTGGTCACTGTGAGGGTTTAAAAAGTGGTTATTCAACATGAGGCCTGATCCAAATGACAATTTGAATCATTTTTGGTAGAGTCCAAAAAATCCATTTTCTGATGAAAAACGATGACCCCGGACCAGTTGAACGTTGAAAAAATGGTCAATATTGATGAAATTTTAACATTTAATCTTTTGACTTTAAATGACGGTTGGATGTGAGTTATTACTTTTTCAACTAAAATAAGTGTGTTTAAAGTCATTTCTGTGCCTGAAATTGGTTAAAATTGAAGATTTTGAGTAAGCAAAACTCTGTAAAAATGGCAGTTTTGGTCACTGTGAGGGTTTAAAAAGTGGTTATTCAACATGAGGCCTGATCCAAATGACAATTTGAATCATTTTTGGTAGAGTCCAAAAAATCCATTTTCTGATGAAAAACGATGACCCCGGACCAGTTGAACGTTGAAAAAATGGTCAATATTGATGAAATTTTAACATTTAATCTTTTGACTTTAAATGACGGTTGGATGTGAGTTATTACTTTTTCAACTAAAATAAGTGTGTTTAAAGTCATTTCTGTGCCTGAAATTGGTCAAAATTGAAGATTTTGAGTAAGCAAAACTCTGTAAAAATGGCAATTTTGGTCACTGTGAGGGTTTAAAAAGTGGTTATTCAACATGAGGCCCGATCCAAATGACATTTTAAATCATTTTTGGTAGAGTCCAAAAAATCCATTTTCTGATGAAAAACGATGACCCCGGACCAGTCGAACGTTGAAAAAATGGTCAATATTGATGAAATTTTAACATTTAATCTTTTGACTTTAAATGACGGTTGGATGTGAGTTATTACTTTTTCAACTAAAATAAGTGTGTTTAAAGTCATTTCTGTGCCTGAAATTGGTCAAAATTGAAGATTTTGAGTAAGCAAAACTCTGTAAAAATGGCAGTTTTGGTCACTGCGAGGGTTTAAAAAGTGGTTATTCAACATGAGGCCCGATCCAAATGACATTTTGAATAATTTTTGGTAGAGTCCAAAAAAATCAATTTTCTGATGAAAAACGATGACCCCGGACCAGTCGAACGTTGAAAAAATGGTCAATATTGATGAAATTTTAACATTTAATCTTTTGACTTTAAATGACGGTTGGATGTGAGTTATTACTTTTTCAACTAAAATAAGTGTGTTTAAAGTCATTTCTGTGCCTGAAATTGGTCAAAATTGAAGATTTTGAGTAAGCAAAACTCTGTAAAAATGGCAGTTTTGGTCACTGTGAGGGTTTAAAAAGTGGTTATTCAACATGAGGCCCGATCCAAATGACATTTTGAATCATTTTTGGTGGAGTCCAAAAAATCAATTTTCTGATGAAAAACGATGACCCCGGACCAGTCGAACGTTGAAAAAATGGTCAATATTGATTAAATTTTAACATTTAATCTTTTGACTTTAAATGATGGTTGGATGTGAGTTATTACTTTTTCAACTAAAATAAGTGTGTTTAAAGTCATTTCTGTGCCAGAAATTGGTCAAAATTGGAGATTTTGAGTATGAAAAACTCGGTAAAAATGGCAATTTTGGTCACTGTGAGGGTTTAAAAAGTGGTTATTCAACATGAGGCCCGATCCAAATGACATTTTGAATCATTTTTGGTAGAGTCCAAAAAATCAATTTTCTGATTAAAAACGATGACCCCCGACCAGTCGAACGTTGAAAAAATGGTCAATATTGATGAAATTTTAACATTTAATCTTTTGACTTTAAATGACGGTTGGATGTGAGGTATTACTTTTTCAACTAAAATAAGTGTGTTTAAAGTCATTTCTGTGCCTGAAATTGGTCAAAATTGAAGATTTTGAGTAAGCAAAACTCTGTAAAAATGGCAATTTTGGTCACTGTGAGGGTTTAAAAAGTGGTTATTCAACATGAGGCCTGATCCAAATGACATTTTGAATCATTTTTGGTAGAGTCCAAAAAATCCATTTTCTGATGAAAAACGATGACCCCGGACCAGTCGAACGTTGAAAAAATTGTCAATATTGATGAAATTTTAACATTTAATCTTTTGACTTTAAATGACGGTTGGATGTGAGTTATTACTTTTTCAACTAAAATAAGTGTGTTTAAAGTCATTTCTGTGCCTGAAATTGGTCAAAATTGAAGAGTTTGAGTAAGCAAAACTCTGTAAAAATTGCAGTTTTGGTCACCGTGAGGGTTTAAAAAGTGGTTATTCAACATGAGGCCTGATCCAAATGACATTTTGAATCATTTTTGGTAGAGTCCAAAAAATCAATTTTCTGATGAAAAACGATGACCCCGGACCAGTCAAACGTTGAAAAAATGGTCAATATTGATGAAATTTTAACATTTAATCTTTTGACTTTAAATGACGGTTGGATGTGAGGTATTACTTTTTCAACTGAAATAAGTGTGTTTAAAGTCATTTCTGTGCCTGAAATTGGTCAAAATTGAAGATTTTGAGTAAGCAAAACTCTGTAAAAATGGCAGTTTTGGTCACTGCGAGGGTTTAAAAAGTGGTTATTCAACATGAGGCCCGATCCAAATGACATTTTGAATCATTTTTGGTAGAGTCCAAAAAAATCAATTTTCTGATGAAAAACGATGACCCCGGACCAGTCGAACGTTGAAAAAATGGTCAATATTGATGAAATTTTAACATTTAATCTTTTGACTTTAAATGACGGTTGGATGTGAGTTATTACTTTTTCAACTAAAATAAGTGTGTTTAAAGTCATTTCTGTGCCTGAAATTGGTCAAAATTGAAGATTTTGAGTAAGCAAAACTCTGTAAAAATGGCAGTTTTGGTCACTGTGAGGGTTTAAAAAGTGGTTATTCAACATGAGGCCCGATCCAAATGACATTTTGAATCATTTTTGGTGGAGTCCAAAAAATCAATTTTCTGATGAAAAACGATGACCCCGGACCAGTCGAACGTTGAAAAAATGGTCAATATTGATTAAATTTTAACATTTAATCTTTTGACTTTAAATGATGGTTGGATGTGAGTTATTACTTTTTCAACTAAAATAAGTGTGTTTAAAGTCATTTCTGTGCCAGAAATTGGTCAAAATTGGAGATTTTGAGTATGAAAAACTCGGTAAAAATGGCAATTTTGGTCACTGTGAGGGTTTAAAAAGTGGTTATTCAACATGAGGCCCGATCCAAATGACATTTTGAATCATTTTTGGTAGAGTCCAAAAAATCAATTTTCTGATTAAAAACGATGACCCCCGACCAGTCGAACGTTGAAAAAATGGTCAATATTGATGAAATTTTAACATTTAATCTTTTGACTTTAAATGACGGTTGGATGTGAGGTATTACTTTTTCAACTAAAATAAGTGTGTTTAAAGTCATTTCTGTGCCTGAAATTGGTCAAAATTGAAGATTTTGAGTAAGCAAAACTCTGTAAAAATGGCAATTTTGGTCACTGTGAGGGTTTAAAAAGTGGTTATTCAACATGAGGCCTGATCCAAATGACATTTTGAATCATTTTTGGTAGAGTCCAAAAAATCCATTTTCTGATGAAAAAGGATGACCCCGGACCAGTCGAACGTTGAAAAAATGGTCAATATTGATGAAATTTTAACATTTAATCTTTTGACTTTAAATGACGGTTGGATGTGAGTTATTACTTTTTCAACTAAAATAAGTGTGTTTAAAGTCATTTCTGTGCCTGAAATTGGTCAAAATTGAAGATTTTGAGTAAGCAAAACTCTGTAAAAATGGCAGTTTTGGTCACTGCGAGGGTTTAAAAAGTGGTTATTCAACATGAGGCCCGATCCAAATGACATTTTGAATCATTTTTGGTAGAGTCCAAAAAAATCAATTTTCTGATGAAAAACGATGACCCCGGACCAGTCGAACGTTGAAAAAATGGTCAATATTGATGAAATTTTAACATTTAATCTTTTGACTTTAAATGACGGTTGGATGTGAGTTATTACTTTTTCAACTAAAATAAGTGTGTTTAAAGTCATTTCTGTGCCTGAAATTGGTCAAAATTGAAGATTTTGAGTAAGCAAAACTCTGTAAAAATGGCAGTTTTGGTCACTGTGAGGGTTTAAAAAGTGGTTATTCAACATGAGGCCCGATCCAAATGACATTTTGAATCATTTTTGGTGGAGTCCAAAAAATCAATTTTCTGATGAAAAACGATGACCCCGGACCAGTCGAACGTTGAAAAAATGGTCAATATTGATTAAATTTTAACATTTAATCTTTTGACTTTAAATGATGGTTGGATGTGAGTTATTACTTTTTCAACTAAAATAAGTGTGTTTAAAGTCATTTCTGTGCCAGAAATTGGTCAAAATTGGAGATTTTGAGTATGAAAAACTCGGTAAAAATGGCAATTTTGGTCACTGTGAGGGTTTAAAAAGTGGTTATTCAACATGAGGCCCGATCCAAATGACATTTTGAATCATTTTTGGTAGAGTCCAAAAAATCAATTTTCTGATTAAAAACGATGACCCCCGACCAGTCGAACGTTGAAAAAATGGTCAATATTGATGACATTTTAACATTTAATCTTTTGACTTTAAATGACGGTTGGATGTGAGGTATTACTTTTTCAACTAAAATAAGTGTGTTTAAAGTCATTTCTGTGCCTGAAATTGGTCAAAATTGAAGATTTTGAGTAAGCAAAACTCTGTAAAAATGGCAATTTTGGTCACTGTGAGGGTTTAAAAAGTGGTTATTCAACATGAGGCCTGATCCAAATGACATTTTGAATCATTTTTGGTAGAGTCCAAAAAATCCATTTTCTGATGAAAAACGATGACCCCGGACCAGTCGAACGTTGAAAAAATTGTCAATATTGATGAAATTTTAACATTTAATCTTTTGACTTTAAATGACGGTTGGATGTGAGTTATTACTTTTTCAACTAAAATAAGTGTGTTTAAAGTCATTTCTGTGCCTGAAATTGGTCAAAATTGAAGAGTTTGAGTAAGCAAAACTCTGTAAAAATTGCAGTTTTGGTCACCGTGAGGGTTTAAAAAGTGGTTATTCAACATGAGGCCTGATCCAAATGACATTTTGAATCATTTTTGGTAGAGTCCAAAAAATCAATTTTCTGATGAAAAACGATGACCCCGGACCAGTCAAACGTTGAAAAAATGGTCAATATTGATGAAATTTTAACATTTAATCTTTTGACTTTAAATGACGGTTGGATGTGAGGTATTACTTTTTCAACTGAAATAAGTGTGTTTAAAGTCATTTCTGTGCCTGAAATTGGTCAAAATTGAAGATTTTGAGTAAGCAAAACTCTGTAAAAATGGCAGTTTTGGTCACTGCGAGGGTTTAAAAAGTGGTTATTCAACATGAGGCCCGATCCAAATGACATTTTGAATCATTTTTGGTAGAGTCCAAAAAAATCAATTTTCTGATGAAAAACGATGACCCCGGACCAGTCGAACGTTGAAAAAATGGTCAATATTGATGAAATTTTAACATTTAATCTTTTGACTTTAAATGACGGTTGGATGTGAGTTATTACTTTTTCAACTAAAATAAGTGTGTTTAAAGTCATTTCTGTGCCTGAAATTGGTCAAAATTGAAGATTTTGAGTAAGCAAAACTCTGTAAAAATGGCAGTTTTGGTCACTGTGAGGGTTTAAAAAGTGGTTATTCAACATGAGGCCCGATCCAAATGACATTTTGAATCATTTTTGGTGGAGTCCAAAAAATCAATTTTCTGATGAAAAACGATGACCCCGGACCAGTCGAACGTTGAAAAAATGGTCAATATTGATTAAATTTTAACATTTAATCTTTTGACTTTAAATGATGGTTGGATGTGAGTTATTACTTTTTCAACTAAAATAAGTGTGTTTAAAGTCATTTCTGTGCCAGAAATTGGTCAAAATTGGAGATTTTGAGTATGAAAAACTCAGTAAAAATGGCAATTTTGGTCACTGTGAGGGTTTAAAAAGTGGTTATTCAACATGAGGCCCGATCCAAATGAAATTTTGAATCATTTTTGGTAGAGTCCAAAAAATCAATTTTCTGATTAAAAACGATGACCCCCGACCAGTCGAACGTTGAAAAAATGGTCAATATTGATGAAATTTTAACATTTAATCTTTTGACTTTAAATGACGGTTGGATGTGAGGTATTACTTTTTCAACTAAAATAAGTGTGTTTAAAGTCATTTCTGTGCCTGAAATTGGTCAAAATTGAAGATTTTGAGTAAGCAAAACTCTGTAAAAATGGCAATTTTGGTCACTGTGAGGGTTTAAAAAGTGGTTATTCAACATGAGGCCTGATCCAAATGACATTTTGAATCATTTTTGGTAGAGTCCAAAAAATCCATTTTCTGATGAAAAAGGATGACCCCGGACCAGTCGAACGTTGAAAAAATGGTCAATATTGATGAAATTTTAACATTTAATCTTTTGACTATAAATGACGGTTGGATGTGAGTTATTACTTTTTCAACTAAAATAAGTGTGTTTAAAGTCATTTCTGTGCCTGAAATTGGTCAAAATTGAAGAGTTTGAGTAAGCAAAACTCTGTAAAAATTGCAGTTTTGGTCACCGTGAGGGTTTAAAAAGTGGTTATTCAACATGAGGCCTGATCCAAATGACATTTTGAATCATTTTTGGTAGAGTCCAAAAAATAAATTTTCTGATGAAAAACGATGACCCCGGACCAGTCAAACGTTGAAAAAATGGTCAATATTGATGAAATTTTAACATTTAATCTTTTGACTTTAAATGACGGTTGGATGTGAGTTATTACTTTTTCAACTGAAATAAGTGTGTTTAAAGTCATTTCTGTGCCTGAAATTGGTCAAAATTGAAGATTTTGAGTAAGCAAAACTCTGTAAAAATGGCAGTTTTTGTCACTGTGAGGGTTTAAAAAGTGGTTATTCAACATGAGGCCTGATCCAAATGACATTTTTTATCATTTTTGGTAGAGTCCAAAAAATCCATTTTCTGATGAAAAACGATGACCCCGGACCAGTCGAACGTTGAAAAAATGGTCAATATTGATGAAATGTTAACATTTAATCTTTTGACTTTAAATGACGGTTGGATGTGAGTTATTACTTTTTCAACTAAAATAAGTGTGTTTAAAGTCATTTCTGTGCCTGAAATTGGTCAAAATTGAAGATTTTGAGTAAGCAAAACTCTGTAAAAATGGCAATTTTGGTCACTGTGAGGGTTTAAAAAGTGGTTATTCAACATGAGGCCCGATCCAAATGACATTTTGAATCATTTTTGGTAGAGTCCAAAAAATCAATTTTCTGATGAAAAACGATGACCCCGGACCAGTCGAACGTTGAAAAAATGGTCAATATTGATGAAATTTTAACATTTAATCTTTTGACTTTAAATGACGGTTGGATGTGAGTTATTACTTTTTCAACTAAAATAAGTGTGTTTAAAGTCATTTCTGTGCCTGAAATTGGTCAAAATTGAAGATTTTGAGTAAGCAAAACTCTGTAAAAATGGCAGTTTTGGTCACTGTGAGGGTTTAAATAGTGGTTATTCAACATGAGGCCCGATCCAAATGACATTTTGAATCATTTTTGGTAGAGTCCAAAAAATCAATTTTCTGATGAAAAACGATGACCCCGGACCAGTCGAACGTTGAAAAAATGGTCAATATTGATGACATTTTAACATTTAATCTTTTGACTTTAAATGATGGTTGGATGTGAGTTATTACTTTTTCAACTAAAATAAGTGTGTTTAAAGTCATTTCTGTGCCTGAAATTGGTTAAAATTGAAGATTTTGAGTAAGCAAAACTCTGTAAAAATGGCAGTTTTGGTCACTGTGAGGGTTTAAAAAGTGGTTATTCAACATGAGGCCTGATCCAAATGACATTTTGAATAATTTTTGGTAGAGTCCAAAAAATCCATTTTCTGATGAAAAACGATGACCCCGGACCAGTTGAACGTTGAAAAAATGGTCAATATTGATGAAATTTTAACATTTAATCTTTTGACTTTAAATGACGGTTGGATGTGAGTTATTACTTTTTCAACTAAAATAAGTGTGTTTAAAGTAATTTCTGTGCCTGAAATTGGTAAAAATTGAAGATTTTGAGTAAGCAAAACTCTGTAAAAATGGCAATTTTGGTCACTGTGAGGGTTTAAAAAGTGGTTATTCAACATGAGGCCCGATCCAAATGACATTTTAAATCATTTTTGGTAGAGTCCAAAAAATCCATTTTCTGATGAAAAACGATGACCCCGGACCAGTCGAACGTTGAAAAAATGGTCAATATTGATGAAATTTTAACATTTAATCTTTTGACTTTAAATGACGGTTGGATGTGAGTTATTACTTTTTCAACTAAAGTAAGTGTGTTTAAAGTCATTTCTGTGCCTGAAATTGGTCAAAATTGAAGATTTTGAGTAAGCAAAACTCTGTAAAAATGGCAGTTTTGGTCACTGCGAGGGTTTAAAAAGTGGTTATTCAACATGAGGCCCGATCCAAATGACATTTTGAATCATTTTTGGTAGAGTCCAAAAAAATCAATTTTCTGATGAAAAACGATGACCCCGGACCAGTCGAACGTTGAAAAAATGGTCAATATTGATGAAATTTTAACATTTAATCTTTTGACTTTAAATGACGGTTGGATGTGAGTTATTACTTTTTCAACTAAAATAAGTGTGTTTAAAGTCATTTCTGTGCCTGAAATTGGTCAAAATTGAAGATTTTGAGTAAGCAAAACTCTGTAAAAATGGCAGTTTTGGTCACTGTGAGGGTTTAAAAAGTGGTTATTCAACATGAGGCCCGATCCAAATGACATTTTGAATCATTTTTGGTGGAGTCCAAAAAATCAATTTTCTGATGAAAAACGATGACCCCGGACCAGTCGAACGTTGAAAAAATGGTCAATATTGATTAAATTTTAACATTTAATCTTTTGACTTTAAATGATGGTTGGATGTGAGTTATTACTTTTTCAACTAAAATAAGTGTGTTTAAAGTCATTTCTGTGCCTGAAATTGGTCAAAATTGAAGATTTTGAGTAAGCAAAACTCTGTAAAAATGGCAGTTTTGGTCACTGTGAGGGTTTAAAAAGTGGTTATTCAACATGAGGCCTGATCCAAATGACATTTTGAATCATTTTTGGTAGAGTCCAAAAAATCAATTTTCTGATGAAAAACGATGACCCCGGACCAGTTGAACGTTGAAAAAATGGTCAATATTGATGAAATTTTAACATTTAATCTTTTGTCTTTAAATGACGGTTGGATGTGAGTTATTACTTTTTCAACTAAAATAAGTGTGTTTAAAGTCATTTCTGTGCCTGAAATTGGTCAAAATTGAAGATTCTGAGTAAGCAAAACTCTGTAAAAATGGCAATTTTGGTCACTGTGAGGGTTTAAAAAGTGGTTATTCAACATGAGGCCCGATCCAAATGACATTTTGAATCATTTTTGGTAGAGTCCAAAAAATCAATTTTCTGATGAAAAACGATAACCCCGGACCAGTCGAACGTTGAAAAAATGGTCAATATTGATGAAATTTTAACATTTAATCTTTTGACTTTAAATGATGGTTGGATGTGAGTTATTACTTTTTCAACTAAAATAAGTGTGTTTAAAGTCATTTCTGTGCCTGAAATTGGTCAAAATTGAAGGAGTAAGCAAAACTCTGTAAAAATGGCAGTTTTGGTCACTGTGAGGGTTTAAAAAGTGGTTATTCAACATGAGGCCTGATCCAAATGACATGTTGAATCATTTTTGGTAGAGTCCAAAAAATCAATTTTCTGATGAAAAACGATGACCCCGGACCAGTCGAACGTTGAAAAAATGGTCAATATTGATGAAATTTTAACATTTAATCTTTTGACTTTAAATGACGGTTGGATGTGAGTTATTACTTTTTCAACTAAAATAAGTGTGTTTAAAGTCATTTCTGTGCCTGAAATTGGTCAAAATTGAAGATTTTGAGTAAGCAAAACTCTGTAAAAATGGCAGTTTTGGTCACTGCGAGGGTTTAAAAAGTGGTTATTCAACATGAGGCCCGATCCAAATGACATTTTGAATCATTTTTGGTAGTCCAAAAAAATCAATTTTCTGATGAAAAACGATGACCCCGGACCAGTCGAACGTTGAAAAAATGGTCAATATTGATGAAATTTTAACATTTAATCTTTTGACTTTAAATGACGGTTGGATGTGAGTTATTACTTTTTCAACTAAAATAAGTGTGTTTAAAGTCATTTCTGTGCCTGAAATTGGTCAAAATTGAAGATTTTGAGTAAGCAAAACTCTGTAAAAATGGCAGTTTTGGTCACTGTGAGGGTTTAAAAAGTGGTTATTCAACATGAGGCCTGATCCAAATGACATTTTGAATCATTTTTGGTAGAGTCCAAAAAATCCATTTTCTGATGAAAAACGATGACCCCGGACCAGTCGAACGTTGAAAAAATGGTCAATATTGATGAAATTTAAACATTTAATCTTTTGACTTTAAATGACAGTTGGATGTGAGTTATTACTTTTTCAACTAAAATAAGTGTGTTTAAAGTCATTTCTGTGCCTGAAATTGGTCGAAATTGAAGATTTTGAGTAAGCAAAACTCTGTAAAAATGGCAGTTTTGGTCACTGTGAGGGTTTAAAAAGTG